>NC_061099.1:54484703-54492203 GCF_015104395.2 Macrobrachium nipponense | reverse complement strand
CTTAACATAGAATAATAAAATATTACCCTTGCAAAGTTGATGCTTTGATGACTCATACAACCCACGGCTACAAAACCTGGTATGTAACATCTCTGTGACCAGATTCGAATATTATTAGTAACACAAGTAATAATAAATGCAGCCACGCACAAGTTGGTAGAGTATCCATGTATGGTTTTGTGATCCTTGGCCACATCCAAATAACATATCAAACGTTTACCATTATTTAAATAGTGGATCCAGGTGATATAAGACGAGGTGATATAAGACGGAGGACAGAACGACAGATAAAGAGAGAAAGAGAGAGAGAGAATATAGCTGCTTATAAGCTAATGAAAAAGAAGGATATTTCCGTCTGGCTAATATTGATACGAATAGTCACTTCCATTAATATTTAAGGCTTTTTTTTTTTTTACTGAAGAGGCCAGGGGCCTTGAAAAACAGTTCAAAGAAACGGTTCTTTTCTTCAGAAAGAAACCAGGTTCCTTGTGAACGTTTCTGTTACCCCTGTAGCCATTGTATCTGATAGAGCCACAGTCACCAATGTCAGATTTGTTGAGTTGGAAAACCTGCAACCTGAAAAAAATGTTACTGAAGAGGCCAGGGGTCTTCAAAAACAGTTCAAAGAAAGTGACGTCTTCTTCAGAAAGAAACCTGGTTCCACAAGAGCTGTTTTTGTTACCCTAGAGCCATTGTATCTGATCAGGCTGCCGTCACTAAAATCAGAAGTGTTGCTTTGGAAAACTTGTGACCTGAAAAAGATGCCATTGAAGAGGCCAGGAGACTTGAAAAAACAGTAAAAAAATAGAGACATCTTCTTCGGAAAGAAATCAGGTTCTAAGACAGCTGTTTCTGTTACCCTAGAGCCATCACAACTGATTGAGCCACCGTCACCAATGTCAGATTTGGTACTGTAGCCTCTGGAGTCCATCGTATCTAATCAACGCCCCACTGACCAACTGTCGAAGTTTGTTTTGCTTTTAGATTAACCTGTACAAAACAATGGCAAGAAAAATAAAGCACTGAAGATGCTAGGGGCCTTGAAAAACAGTTCAAAGAAAAGGATCTCTTCTTCAGAAAGAAACCAGGTTCCTTGTGAGCTGTTTCTGTTACCCCTGTAGCCATTGTATCTGATCAAGCCACAGTCACAAATGTCAGATTTGTTGCTTTGGAAAACCTGCAACATGAAAAAGATGCTATTGAAAAGGCCAGGGTCCTTGATAAACAGTTCAAGGAGAGAACCTCTTCTTCGAAAAGAGACCTAGTTCCAAAAGAGCTGTTTCTGTTACCCTCGAGCCACTGAATCTGATCAAGCTGCCGTCACTAAAGTTAGATCTGTTGCTTTGGAAAACTTGTGACCTGAAAAAGATGCATTTGAAAGGGACCTCTTCTTCAGAAAAAAATCAGGTTCCGAGAAAGCTGTTAGTGTTACCCTACAGCCAACGCATCTGATTGAGCCGCCATCATTAATGTCAGATTTGTTGCTGTAGCCCCTGGAGCTATCATATTAATCCGCATTGATCAATGTCGGATTTGTTGCTTTGGAAAACCTGCAGCAAGAAAAAGATGCCACTGAAGATGCCAGGGGCATTGAAAAAAACACTTCAAAGAGAGTGACCTATTTTTCAGAAAGGGACCAGGTGCCTTGCGAGCTGTTTCTGTTACCCCTATAGCCATTGTATCTGACCGAGCCGCAGTCACCAATGTCGTATTTGTTGCACTGCAACTTGAAGAAGATGCCACTGAAGAGGCCAGGGGCCTTGAAAAACAGTTCAAAGAAAGGGACCTCTTCTTCAGAAAGAAACGTGTTTCCATGAGAGCTGTTTCTGTTACCCAAGAACCATTGTATCTGACAGAGCCACTTACACTAATGTAAAATTTGTTGCTTTGGAAAAAATGTGCCCTGAAAAAATTGCCACTGAAGAGGCAAAGGGCCTTTAAAAACGGCCCAAAGAAAAGGACCTCTTCTTCAGAAAGAACCTTGTCTCCAAGAGATCTGTTTCTGTTACCCTAGAGCCATTGTATCTGATCAAGCCTCTGTCATTAAAGTCTGATTTATTGCTTTGGAAAACCTGCGACAAGAAAAAGATGCCATTGAAGAGGCCAGGGGCCTTGAAAAACATTTCAAAGAAAGGGAACTCTTTAGAATTAAACCAAGTTCCGAGAGAGCTGTTTCTGTTACCCTAGAGCCATCGCATCTGATTAAGCAGCTGTCAACAATGTCAGTTTTTTGTTTTGGAAAGCCTGTGACCTGAACAAGATGTCGAAGAGGCCAGGGGCCTTTAAAAACAGTTCAAAGAGAGGGACCTCCTCTTCTGAAAGAAACCTGGTTCCACAATAGCTGTTTCAGTTACCCTAGAGCCATCGCATCTGATTGAGCTGCTGTCACCAATGTCAGGTTTGTTGCTTTGGAAAACCTGCAACCTGAAAAAGATGCCACTGAAGAGGACAGGGGCCTTGTTGACAAGTAAAATTATTTGTACGAATTTCGATCTGCAAAGTCTATGTAATAACTCTCTTGTTGTATTCACAAACATCAACGATTCTATGAGGCAAACAATTCATATCCACGAAAAGTCTGTATCACACATAAGGCAAAGGGGCCAAAGCTTTAGGAAAAAATGGAAATAATGATGCAAATAAATGTATCGAAATTATGGTATCTTACACTACCTTTTCGTTTACTCAGGGAGTAAGCTTTCAAACTACTTTGTTGTTGTTGTTGTTCTTATTGTGGCTCTTGTTCTTGTTGGGGGATAGGGAAGCCCTATGTAAAAGCCTAAGAAGGGCTTAAAAAGGTGTTTCGTGTCGAGTTAGATGCACGAATTTTAGGATACGATATTGTTCATTTATTCGTTAAAATGGAAATGTACAAAATAAATAACGTGCATGTTAAACAGTACAGGACAATTACTTCTAATAAAATACAGCGTATTTACTTTAATTTTCATTGGTGAAACAACACGCTATTTAACCATAGATTTTAGCACCCGCCATGAGGAAGTTGGAGTTGGGTCATGCCTTGTCTATTTAGTAAAATATCATTTACCGATTTACTGAACTCAGCTTATTTTTTTTTTTTTTTTCGTACTAAAGAGAAGTAAATTAATTTCTGAATTATCATCACCTGCTGCTATAGCCATAGATATTATTCTTCAATAGAAAGAGACAGAATGCTATCATTACTTGGTTGGTTGGCCAACTTTACATAATCAGAAAGAACCTTGTTTGTCAGTGTTTGTCTAATAGAGAGGAAGGACCAATTCAGCTTGGTCCACAATAAGTATATGCTACAAGGTCTAATTGGCACTGTTTAGTTAAAAGGAAAAAATTCATTAATTGTTAACTCACCTTGGCATCTCTCGGACAGGCAACTCTGCAGCAAGTTCAAGTTATCAAATCCATGGCTAAACTAAACTCAGTTATACAAAAATAGTCTTTATTTCCCCCTAAGAACTAACATGAAAATCAAGGGAAATGAGTTTAAAAATTCCAAAACCATGAAAACACAATTACTCCTCTAATAGGCATCTTGACTAAAAGAAAAAACATGTCACACACTATTCTCATTGTCAAAGACATCAGTATTTTCCCCAAACAAAATTGCCAATTAGAGAATTAATTTTCTGTGGTGACGAACCAAATTCATCTGAAAAAGAACCCACAATTATCGGAAATAGAGTAAAAACAATTGATAAATGTTTCACAAAACTATTAAGTGCTGACCCACACTTCAGCTCCCGTCAGAGTATCTGTAAAATTCACAGGTTTTTCCAAAATTCCTTTTTTCTCCACTTTACCTTCTCGATGGATCTTCTAGCGCCACCTTCAGGCTTTCTCAATGGTAAATCACTACAAAAGTCTGCCATCTACTGCCTCATTTTCCCCAACACTAGGGAATATATTACATAACTCACGCAATGCTCTGGAACTTTCCACGAACATTCCCTGTTTGACGCATAAACTGATACACACACACACACACACAAAACTGCATTTTTCTGACGTCACGATCATACGACCTCCGAGCAACCGGGTCAACTTGTGCGCTGGCACTTTCGCCGATGAGACTTGATAACGTTATGCTTACGTATGCTTTGTCTTGTTCCTACGTTTTTAAGTTTTTCCATAACATTCGCGACTGTACTATTGCACATTCCAATCTGCTGGCAACACAATCCGTTGTACCCTACTTTTAATTATTATTGTTTCCAGTGCCTTTAATATGTATGACGGATAGTCCCGCTCTGGCAACGAGTTTGGGACTCATCTGCTCGTGATTTTGTGACGTCATTCTACCCTACGCCAAAACCGTTGTCATGGTAACGTGTGGAGTTCAAAGGGCAATATCCCTCTCATATATTAAGAAATTATCAAAGAATCTAATGATGGAATTATTTTAATTTGCACACTACAGATATTACTAATATCAATTCCTAGTTATGAACTTATGCCTCGTCGGAATACATTGTCAAATGTCTCGCGATACAGTCTTTCTCGTTTGTTTTGTTGTAATTCTAATGGGGTTCATTCAACTCATTCTCTTCGCGAATATTGCACCTGATAATCTCGGACAGCTGCTTCTTCTCCCATCTCAAGGAATAAGGTTACAGCAAGCAAACCTTACAGAGAGTAACCTTCATGTCAGAAAAGACCAGTTCACCTCGATGTTAAAAAAAAAAAAGAAGAAAAAAAGAAAAAAAAAAGTTTTGCCAACTCTGAAATACATATCAAAACTCAAGTAAAAAAGTATACTCTTTGATAAAATGGAGAAACGCACTGTCACGTGGCAAAATTAAAGGAAAAAAAAATAATCAATGCCTTACAGGTAAGATGCTTGCTTCAAATGCACTAAACAAAGCAGGTGCGCTTAAATTTCATCCGGAAGAACCTAACCTTCCTTGCAACACAAATCTCTCTTTCTTTCTCTTGAAGAAATGTTGAAGAATCCAGCAGTCATGCAACCCCTAATACTCCTATTCAAAAATCAAATAGTACTGTGCAAGCGCCAGTGGTTGATTTTAGGGAGGGGGGGGAGCAACTGGTCATATGGCTAAGGGACCCCCCTCCTCCCCGGATATGAATGCCAGGCATTGTTTTCTTTAAATAAATCATTATTAGTAGCAATATTTTTGCCTAGTTAATGATTATTTCCACAGCAAATAACCACTACTCTGTGTATATACCTATTTATTGTGTACATGTTACACACACACACACACACACAAATGTATAACTGAATCACGAAAGTCTGGAACGTGATAAATCCATAAATAAAGGTATAAGCCACGAAGGAAGAATAAACAACGGAGTATCTCCAAGATCTTTCTACTGAAGAACGTCCTTTATTCGCTGATAAAGGACGTTCGGTAGAAAGATCTTGGAGAAAACTCCGTTGTTTATTTTTCCTTCGTGGCTTATACCTTTTAAACACACACACACACACACACACACACACACACACACACACACACATATATATATATATATATATATATAATATATATATATATATATATATATATATATATATATATATATATGATAATCCTAAGTGGCCGCCCTATCTATCAACAAGGACTTATTTACGCGTCTTATCTGACTGTCCTTGTACTTAGGAGACTGTTCTGATAAATTTGATAAACATGCTTCCACCATTTATTGCGGATAATAGTATGATGATTTTCTTATCCTATAAAAAAAAGAAGAGAAAAAAAAACGGAGTTTTCCTAGACCGTGACCCCCACCCCCTCCCCACCTCCACCCCCTAGATTTAACCCTGTATGTATCCACCTTTGCGACGTGTTTAGTACAGGCCAGTTGAGGATCACGGTAAAAACAACAAACGACTGCAAATAACATGCAGATAAATGACCCCAAGAAATGTTAGGTCCTCGACGAAGTTCCCAGAAAATCCGGTTGGGGGGTCAATATCTAGTAATGATCCAAAAATTGTTACGGTTAGATTTTTGTGTGTAAGGTCCCTTTCACACTATGCGAAAAAAACGAAAGAAAGGGTGAGTGTATGAGAGAGAGAGAGAGAGAGAGAGAGAGAGAGAGAGAGAGAGAGAGAGAGAGAGAGAGAGAGAGAGGAGGGGCACTATGCAATGAACAATGGAACAGAGGTGGTTTGGTTGTTGAGTGTTGGTGTTTGTTTTTTGTTAAATATAGAGGGACTCTAAAAGGGACGTGAAATGGCTGGTTTTTGTTTGTCCGCGTATTTGAAAATCAATGTATTGTATGTATGGTGGGAACGATATGGCATGAAGTCTAATGGCACACCATTTTCCTTTTTTATTTTTGCTTAAAGGCAAGCCTGTCCGATGGCTAAACACCCCTATGGAGAGTCGATGCGCACTCCAAGTAGGGGCGTTTGGATACATCCCACATTAAGTTTCCAAAAGAAAATTAAATTTAGGTCAATCGAACTTGTAAACAGTGCAGGTACGAATCAGCTCCGGGAGGGAGTCTTTAAAGGAAAACAGTCTTCCGATTGTTAGAGGATTATTAAAAATAAACGTGAAATCAACATATGGGTACAGATGGCTCTAGAGTGACAATAATTTACGTTTGAGTGGGACGAATTTATTAGCAAATGGTTTGAGAAAACATACATTAATCTTTTTGAGAACGGTGCAGACCGACAGTTTTTGGCTTAAAAATACTGTCTATTTTAAAATGTGTCAATTATAGCTGTTCTAATATTTTTAGATATAGTCAATCTGTATAGTTGTCTTACTGTTCCTCCTGATGATAGGAAAAGTTATGTATTCCGAAAGCTCGGCTGTGCCTATGTGTCATTCATAAGGAAAAAAAAAATAATATCTGCAATATTACAACGTCTTTTGGCTACCTTTGTTCCTCTATACATTATATAATATATATATATATATATATATATATATATATATATATATATATATATATATATACACATATGTGTGTGTGTACTATGTTTTTATGTTTAGTCACAAAGGTTCTTTATGAAACAGATTTTGAGATTAAAAAAGTCCATTAATTAATATAATTCAGGTTGGCTTTTAAAAGTGATGGTGTATTTCAGAGAAAGTATGAGAAAAAGTATCTCTGGAGTTAGTTTTTCCTAAAGAATACCCTCGTGATTGATTCTTTTGCCTTTTTTCTGTGAAAAGTTCAGATTTCACTACGATTTCTCGCTTGCTTCATGACACATTCTACTTGAATCCATACGAGAGAAATATAAAGATATTAAGTATATTACTCCTTCGAGGATACAAATAAATTTAGTTATATTCTCCCTCTACTATTTGCCCTCGAAACTCCTAATTCTCACATTTAAGGATCTTGTAATAAAGTTAATTAGTCTTGTGTTTATGATTTCACGTTTATTTTCAGTATGAGTTGACGTCGCACCTGATTCTGAAGCTTTTGTATTTTATGTATTTTAAATATTAAACAACTCGTTAAAGCTTGAACCACACAAAGTAAAAATAAGAACTTTTATCAAAACAAAAGAGAAAA
>NC_061099.1:54442636-54484203 GCF_015104395.2 Macrobrachium nipponense | reverse complement strand
CGTCTTCTTCAGAAAGAAACCTGGTTTCCACAAGAGCTGTTTTTGTTACCCTAGAGCCATTGTATCTGATCAGGCTGCCGTCACTAAAATAAGATGTATTGCTTTGGAAAACTTGTGACCTGAAAAAGATGCCATTGAAGAGGCCAGGGGACTTGAAAAAACAGTTAAAAAATAGAGACATCCTCGGAAAGAAATCAGGTTCTAAGACAGCTGTTTCTGTTACCCTAGAGCCATCACATCTGATTGAGCCACCGTCACAAATGTCAGATTTAGTACTGTAGCCTCTGGAGCCATCGTATCTAATCAAGCCCCACTGACCAATGTCGGATTTGTTGCTTTAGATAACCTGTGGCAAGAAAAATATAGCAATGAAGATGCTAAGGGCCTTGAAAAACAGTTCAAAGAAAGGGACCTCTTCTTCAGAAAGAAACCAGGTTTCTTGCGATCTGTTTGTTACTCCTTAAGCCACAGCATCTAATTGAGTTGCGGGGACCAATGTCGTATTTAGTACTTATTGAGCCAAGTACTGATTGAGCCACCGTCACCAATGTCAGATTTAGTACTGTAGCCTCTGGAGCCATCGTATCTAATCAAGCCCCACTGACCAATGTCGGATTTGTTGCTTTGGACAACCTGTGGCAAGAAAAATAAAGCACTGAAGATGCTAGGGGCCTTGAAAAACAGTTCAAAGAAAGGGATCTCTTCTTCAGAAAGAAACCAGGTTCCTTGTGAGCTGTTTCTGTTACCCCTGTAGCCATTGTATCTGATCGAGCCACAGTCACCAATGTCAGATTTGTTGCCTTGGAAAACCTGCAACCTGAAAAAGATGTTATTGAAAAGGCCATGGGTCTTCTTCGAAAAGAGACCTAGTTCCACAAGAGCTGTTTCTGTTAACCTCGAGCCATTGAATCTGATCAAGCTGCCGTCACTAAAGCTATATCTGTTGCTTTGGAAAACTTGCGACCTGAAAAAGATGCCAATGAAAGGGACCTCTTCTTCAGAAAAAAAATCAGGTTCCGAGAGAGCTGTTTCTGTTACACTACAGCCAACGCATCTGATTGAGCCGCCATCACTAATGTCAGATTTGTTGCTGTAGCCCCTGGAGCCATCGTATCAATCCGCATTGATCAATGTCGGATTTGTTGCTTTGGAAAACCTGAGGCAAGAAAAAGATGCCACTGAAGATGCCAGGGGCCTTGAAAAACAGTAAAAGAAAGTTACCTCTTTTTCAGAAGGGACTAGGTTCCTTGCGAGCTGTTTCTGTTACCCCTATAGCCATTGTATCTGATCGAGCCGCAGTCACCAATGTCGTATTTGTTGCACTGCAACTTGAAGAAGATGCCACTGAAGAGGCCAGGAACCTTGTAAAACAGTTCAAAGAAAGGGACCTCTTCTTCAGAAAGAAACGTGTTTCCATGAGAGCTGTTTATGTTACCCTAGAACCATTGTATCTGACAGAGCCACCGACACTAATGTAAGATTTGTTGCTTTGGAAAACATGTGCCCTGAAAAAATTGCCACTGAAGAGGCAAGGGGCCTTTAAAAACGGCCCAAAGAAAAGGACCTCTTCTTCAGAAAGAACCTTGTCTCCAAGAGATCTGTTTCTGTTACCCTAGAGCCATAGTATCTGATCAAGCCTCTGTCATCAAAGTCTGACTTATTGCTTTGGAAAACCTACGACAAGAAAAAGATGCCATTGAAGAGGCTAGGGGCCTTGAAAAACATTTCAAAGAAAGGGAACTCTTCTTCTGAAAGAAACCTGGTCCCACAATAGCTGTTTCAGTTACCCTAGAGCCATCGCATCTGATTGAGCTGCTGTCACCAATGTCAGATTTGTTGCTTTGGAAAACCTGCAACCTGAAAAAGATGCCACTGAAGAGGACAGGGGCCTTGTTGACAAGTAAAATTATTTGTACGAATTACGATCTGCAATGTCTACAAATTACGATCTGCAAAGTCTATGTACTAACTCTCATGTTGTACTTACAAACATCAATGATTCTATGAGGCAAACAATTCATATCCATGAAAAGTTTGTATCACACATAAGGCAAAGGTGCAAAGCTTTATGAAAAAATGGAAATAATGATGCAAAAAATTGTATCGAAATTATGGTATCTCACACTACATTTTCGTTTACTCAGGGAGTAAGCCTACAAACTACTTTGTTGTTGTTGTTGTTCTTGTTGTTGCTCTTGTTCTTCTTGGGGGATAGGGATGCCCTATGTAAAAGCCAAAGAAGGGCTGAAAAAGGTGTTTCGTGTCGAGTTAGATACACGAATTTTAGGATACGATATTGATCATTTATTCATTAAAATGAAAATGTACAAAATAAATAACGTGCATGTTAAACAGTACAGGACAATTACTTCTAATAAAATATAGCATATTTATTTTAATTTTCGTTGGTGAAACAACACGCTATTTAACCATAGATTTTAGCACCCACCATGAGGAAGTTGGAGTTGGATCATGCCTTGTCTATTTAGTAAAATATAATTTACCGATTTACTGAACTTGGCTTATATTTTTTTTTCGTACTAAAGAGAAGTAAATTAATTTCTGAATTATCATCACTGCTGTCATAACATAGATATTATTCTTCAATAGAAAGAGACAGAATGATATCATTACTTGCTTGGCCAACTTACATAATCAGAAAGAACCTTGTTTTGTCAGTGTTTGTCTAATAGAGAGGAAGGACCAATTCAGCTTGGTCCACAATAAGTATATGCTACAAGGTCTAATTGGCACTGTTTAGTTAAAAGGAGAGAATTCATTAATTGTTAACTCACCTTGGCATTGGCATCTCCCGGACTGGCAACTCTGCAGCAAGTTCAAGTTATCAAATCCACGGCAAAACTAAACTCAGATATAAAAAAATAGTCTTTATTTCCCCATAAGAACTAACATGAAAATCAAGGGAAATGAGTTTAAAAATTCCAAAACCATGAAAACACAATTGCTCCTCTAATAGGCATCTTGACTAAAAGAAAAAACATGTCACACACTATTCTCATTGTCAAAGACATCAGTATTTTCCCCAGACAAAATTGCCAATTAGAGAATTAATTTTCTGTGGTGACGAACCAAATCCATCTGAAAAAGAACCCACAATTATCGGAAATAGAATAAAAAGAATTGATAAATGTTTCACAAAACTATTAAGTGCTGACCCACACTTCAGGTCCCTTCAGAGTATCTGTAAAATTCACAGGTTTTTCCAAAATTCCTTTTTTCTCCACTTTACCTTCTCGATGGATCTTCTAGCGCCACCTTCAGGCTTTCTCAATGGTAAATCACTACAAAAGTCTGCCATCTACTGCCTCATTTTCCCTAACACTAGGGAATATATTACGTAATCTCACGCCCTGATGGACGTGCAAACGTACTCACGCAATGCTCTGGAACTTTCCACAAAGATTCCCTGTTTGACGCACGAACTGATATACACACACACATAAAACTGCATTTTTCTGACGTCACGATCATGCGACTTCCGAGCAACCAGGTCAACTTGTGCGCCGGCACTTTCGCCGATGAGACTTGATAACATTATGCTTGCATATGCTTTGTCTTGTTCCTACGTTTTTAAGTTTTCCATAACACTCGTGACTGTACTATTGCACATTCCAATCTGCTGGCGACACAGTCCGTTGTACCCTAATTTTAATTATTATTGTTTCCAGTGCCTTTAATATGTATGACAGGTAGTCCCGCTCTGGCAACGAGTTTGGGACTCATCTGCTCGTGATTTTGTGACGTCATTCTACCCTACACCAAAACCGTTGTCATGGTAACGTGTGGAGTTCAAAGGGCAATATCCCTCTCATATATTGAGAAATTATCAAAGAATCTAATGATGAATTATTTTAATTTGCACACTACAGATATTACTAATATCAATTCCAAGTTATGAACTTATGCCTCGTCGGAATACATTGTCAAATGTCTCGCGATACAGTCTTTCTTTGTTTTGTTGTAATTCTAATGGGGTTCATTCAACTCATTCTCTTCGCGAATATTGCACCTGATAATCTCGGACAGCTGCTTCTTCTCCCATCTCATTAAGGAATAAGGTTACAGCAAGCAAACCTACAGAGAAGTACCTTCATGTCAGAAAAGACCAGTTCCACCTTCGAGTAAAAAAGAAGAAAAAAAAAGTTTTGCCGCTCTTTAAATACATATCAAAACTCAAGTAAAAGTATACTTTTGATAAATGGAGAAACGCCACTGTCACTGTGGCAAAATAAAGAAAAAAATAATCAATGCCTTACAGGTAAGATGCTTGCTACAAAATGCACTAAACAAAGCAGGTGCGCTTAAATTTCATCCGGAATAACCTTCTTTGCAACACAAATTCTCTCTTTCTTTCTCTTGAAGAAATGTTGAAGAATCCAGCAGTGTCATGCAACCCCTAATACTCCTACTCAAAAATCCAATAGTACTGTGCAAGCGCCAGTGGCGGATTTTAGGGAGGGGGGGGGGGGAGCACCTGGTTATGTGGCTGAGGGGCCCCCCTCCCTGGATATGAATGCCAGAGCATGGTTTTTTTAAATAAATCATTATTAGTAGCAATATTTTGCCTAGTTAATGATTATTTCAACAACATAACCACTACTGTGTGTATATACCTATTTATGTGTACATGTTACACACACACACACACACACATGTATAACTGAATCACGAAAGTTTGGAACGTGATAAATCCATAAATAAAGGTATAAGCCACGAAGGAAAAATAAACAACGGAGTTTCTACAGGATCTTTCTACTGAACGTCCTTTACTCTGCTGATAAAGGACGTTCAGTAGAAAGATCTTGCAGAAACACCGTTGTTTATTTTTCCTTCGCGGCTTATACCTTTACACACACACACACACACACACACACACACACACGCACGCACACACACACACACACACACACACACACACACACACATATATATATATATATATATATATATATATATATATATATATATATATATATATATATATATATGATAATCCTAAGTGGGCCGCCCTATCTATCAAGGACTTAGTTACGCGTCTTATCTGACTGTCCTTGTACTTAGGAGGACTGTTCTGATAAATTTGATAAACATGCTTCCACCAATTTATTGTGGATAATAGTATGATGATTTTCTTATCCTATAAAAAAAAGAAAAAAAAAAACGGAGTTTTCCTAGACCGTGACACCCCCCCCAAGATTTAACCCTGTATGTATCCACCCTTGCGACGTGTTTAGTACAGGCCAGTTGGGGATCACGGTAAAAACTTACACAGACGACTGTAAATATCATAGAGAATGACCCCAAGAAATGTTAGTCCTCGACAAAGATCCCAGAAAATCCTTGGGGGTCAATATCTAGCAAAGATCCAAAAATTGTTAACGGTTAGATTTTTGTGTGTAAGGCCCCTTTCACACTATGCGAAAGAAAGGGTGAAGTGGTGAGAGAGAGAGAGAGAGAGAGAGAGAGAGAGAGAGAGAGAGAGAGAGAGAGAGAGAGAGAAGCAAACTATGCAATGAACAATGGAACAGAGGTGGTTTGGTTATTGAGTGTTGGAGATTGTTGTTTTATATACATGGAGGATTCTTAAAAAGGGAAGTGAATGGCTGTTTTTTGTTTGTCCGTGTATTTGAAAATCAATGTATTGTATGTGATGGTGGCAGGATATGGCATGAAGTCTAATGGCACTATTTTCTTTTTTGCTTAAAGGCAAGCCTGTCCGATGGCTGACACTCCTATAAGAGTCGATGCGCACTTTAAGTAGGCGTTTGGTACATCCCACATTAGGTACCAAAATTACATTTAGGGCAATCGAACTTGTAAACTGTGCAGGTACGAATCAGCTCCGGGAGGGCGTCTTTAAAAGAAAGGTCTTCCGATTGTAAGAAGGTTATTAAAAACAAACCTGAAATCAACATATGGGTACAGATGGCTCGAGAGTGACAATTATTTACGTTTGAGTGGGACAGAATTATTAGTGAATGGTTGAGAAACATATATTATATTTTTGGGAACGGTGCAGACGACAGTTTTTGGCTTAAAAATACTGTCTATTTTAACATGTTGTCAATTATAGCTGTTCTAATATTTTTAGATATAGTCAATCTGTATAGTTTTCTTACTGTTCCTCTTTATTTTTTTTATCATTCTATAGATAAGTGACCCTGATGATGGGAAAAGTTATGTATTCCCGAAAGCTCGGCTATGCCTCTGTGTCATTCTAAGGAACAAAATAATGATATCTGCAATATTACCACGCCTTTTGGCTACCTTGTTCCTCTATACATTATATATATATATCATATATATATATATATATATATATATTATATATATATATATATATACATATATATATATTATTATATATTTTATTTATATATATTAATATATATATATATATATATATATATATAATATAATATTTTATTTATATAAATATATATATATATATATATATATATATTAGTATATATATATATATACTATATATGTGTGTGTATTATGTCTAATTATGTTTACCAAAGGTTCTTTACAAATTAGATTTGAGATTAAAAAAGAGTCACATTAATTAATATAATTCAGGTTGGCTTTTAAAAGTGATGGTGTATTTCAGAGAAAGTAAGAGAAAAAGTAGTCTGGAGTTAGTTTTTCCTAAAGAATACCCTCGTGATTGAAAAAAAAATGTTTTGCCTTTTTCTGTGAAAAGTACAGATTTCACTAGGATTTCTCGCTTGCTTCATAACTCATTCTACTTGAATCCTACGAGAGAAGTATACAGATATTGAGTAAATTACTCCTTCGGGGATACAAACAAATTTAGTTATATTCTCCCTTCTACTATTAGCCTCCGAACCTCCTATACCTCACATTTAAGATCTTACAAAGTGAATTAGTCTTGTTTATGATTTCACTTTTATCTTCAGTATGAGTGGACGTCACGTCTGATTCTGAAGCTTTTGTATTTTAAATATTAAACACCTCGTTCAATCTCAAACCACACAAAGTCAAAATAAGAAATTTAATCAAAATAAAAGAGAAAATTATGTAAAACCTATGACTGCATAAAGAGAAGATGAACGATGAGAATACGCAAAACCAACCTTAATTATTTTGATTTCTAGGGAAGTTTCCTGTACCGTTAAATATCCTAAATTAAAAACTGTGGTTTACATTTACTTTTCATGTTTATCATCCCGTAAAAGGCTTTATTACAAAAAGAAAATAACACCTCACACTTAAAATGCAAGTCTCTTTGTAAAACCCTCATCATTAGGCTTTTAAACCTCACTACTGTCTTGAGAGAATGAAACAAAATTGTGTTTTTTTCCTTCAAAGGAACAAGACGGATGTCACCTCCCATCTGCAAGTGGCGATGGCGCCACCCAACAAGGACATGGGCAAGAAATCGTCAAGAGAGAGCTCAAGGTTTCTACTACGTAGGTTTGAAAAGCTCGAGGTCGCAGCTCAAGAATATGATCATGTTGAAAGAAGGAAATGCAAATAAGGGTTCCGTGAATTCAAAATGATCCATTTCACGTTTAGTTTTCTCTAACAAATCCCAATCTCTCTCTCTCTCTTTCAACAGCAATAACGAGACCTTGGTTCACATCCTAAAGGGTATGATCGGTTCGGGGATTCTTGCGATGCCGCAAGCGTTCATGAACTCTGGTCTGTGGACGGGTGTTGTACTAACTCCTCTCCTGGGTATCGTCTGCATCCACAGCATGTTTCTCTTGGTGAGTAAAACCCCAAGATTTTTCCACTGCGCAATCTCAAATGTCCCTCTAACCCCGTTGCAAGTCATGCATCACTTGTTTCCAAGAATGACACCGAAGAGACTCTGAAAAGGTTGCAGGGAATTTCATCAAGAGCCGAGTTTTAGTTTAGCCAAGCGATCTTTCATTGCCTAATGAATGTGTGAGAGTATAGGCGACGTCTCATTAAATACGACTGTATCTTCCAGCAAAACGTCAGTGGGGAAAAGTCGGGCAGTGCGAGAGGGAACATGTACAGTCAGTCAGCCATAGCTAGTACGGTTGTCTTTTAATCCTATTCACGTTATAAATATACCTCAATACTGAGTTTTCGTCGCCTTTTAACTCAAAAG
Source organism: Macrobrachium nipponense (assembly GCF_015104395.2). Lineage (NCBI taxonomy): Eukaryota > Metazoa > Arthropoda > Malacostraca > Decapoda > Palaemonidae > Macrobrachium > Macrobrachium nipponense. The sequence continues at coordinate 54,476,075 of NC_061099.1, read as the reverse complement.
TTCTTATGCTAGCCATTTCATGTTTCATCTGTTTTGTGAAATCATTGTCAACAAGTACTTACGAAATAATCAAGACATAACAGTGCTAAACCATTTTAACAGGGGAAATCACGGAAGGCCAGGGAGCGGTCTCGCGAACCTCATTTGTATTTCAGATGCTTTTACATCTTCACTAATATACTGACATTAGCGATTTATAAGACAATCCTTCCCAATCACTTGTAAAAAGGAAAAAAATAACCAGAAAACAAAATATTAAAAATGTTGTTTTCATTTATAGTATCATTTCTTTAGTTACATGATGGCATAAGCCATAAAATTTCTGGAGAGTACACAAGATTCATCAGTATTGTCAAAAGGCATGATACTGGCAGTGGAAAATCAAAATAAGGATGAGCAAATGAATAAGGCAATACTTAACAAAGGAATTTCGGAAATGTCCACTGAATCCGCACAGCCTTTTAACTTACGATAACCGAACACCTCTTGATTCGCAGGTAAGAACGTCGAAGGAGCTCTGCAAGAGAGCCCGAGTCCCTGCTCTGAGCTACGAGGAATCAGCCGTGGCGGCTTTCGAGTACGGCCCGAAAAGCCTCCGGAAGTACGCAAAGGCTGTGGGTTATCTCATCACAGCGTTCCTCCTCATCACCCAGACCGGTTTCTGCTGCGTCTACTTTGTATTTATCCCTCAGAACCTGAAGCAGGTAGGCCGAGTTCTTTTTATCACGGGCGCGTTTGTGTGTGGGAAACTTGAGATGTCCCCAGCTCGCATATTCCCGAAATGTAACAGTACCGAAATCTTCCCTGAAAAATGCAGGACGCCGTATCTTCAAAACTAACCATAGAATCTTCTTGAAAATAATCTTATTGTTCCCCCACACCCAAATCACTTGCTTGCATTTTGAACCAACCTAATCTAACATAACCTGACCTCAGGGGCATGTTGAAAAAACCTAGTCTGGTGCAATACTAGTAAGCTTTTCGGGAATTTGCGTCTCTTTAATACGGACGATAAGGATGAGTCACGCTATATTCACGTCTAAACAAAATTATTTTTAATATTCCGTCCCTATCGAACCCTATCATAATTTTTATGATTTTACACAACAGCCAAATTTATTTCTACATACCAATAGCATAAGTACAGTTATAGTACACATAAATTTACTAATATTTGTTATCTATTTTTTTTCTAAATTTGTTGTCATTTCATTCCTATCTAATTCATCATTTTCACTGTGTTGTTTCCTCACTTTGACTTACTTAAATTTTACAATTTTAATTCATTCAAGCATTACAACCTCCACGTAAATAATCGATACGAGATTAATTTAATCTATCTTATTAATTAAAATCTCAATGATTTACTGTAATCCCTGAAAAGGAGATAAAATAAACATTTAGTTTACGAGCGGTTACTCTCGTTGGCAAATTTATATTACTGAAAATGTTCCATAATGTTGACTTATTTTGTAGAAATGTAAAAATGCGGATTCATTCGAATAACTTTTAAAAACTCAATATCACTCCTGCCTTTCTGTACTCTTATTCATGGTTATAACATTAAAGAAGCGCCCCTGGGAAAACTGATGGTAAAGGAATTCAACAAAGAATGCGTCTTTATTCACGTGTTTGTAATCCCAGCAAAACTAATATAAACACATACGCAAAATATCAACTTTCTTCAAATAATCTTCCGCTTCATTTAACTAAGGCAGTCCTATACAATTCTATCATATACCATTAACAAGGATGGAATAATACGGAATACATAGCCTGGTAAAGCACTACAATTATCCATAATATTAATGATTTACTTTGTCATAAGAAAAGAATATTGAAGTACTATATGGTCAAATTAATATACGCATACGTGACTCAATTTATCTACGACAGGCCATTGACTGCATGACACCAACTGGGACAGGCATAAGCCAGTTAGGCTTCATGGCCATCACCATAATTCCAGTCCTGTTGGTATGCTTCATCCCTAATTTGAAGGTAAGATGAAAATGTTATTCTTATAAATGTTTGCAGGTTTTATAATCTAAAATCAATCGTATCTACTGATTTCTCCCATAAAGTAAGATCAGTCTTTAGTGTTATGTTAATTATGATATTGAATGTGTCTGTGCGACAACATTAATGGTATTCATAAGAAATCTCGTTTTAAAATAAAAAATATCTTCAGCAAAGTAAACTTTTTCTTTCCTAAGCTTTTGGCTCCAGTCTCGCTCGTGGCCAGCGTCATCCAGTCCGTCAGTCTTGTTCTGATTCTGTACTATGCCGTCCGAGATCTGCCTACGGTCAGTGAACAAGTTCCAGCTTTCAACAGCTGGTCGACAATACCTCTGTACTTGAGTACAGCCGTGTATGCGTTCGAGGGTATAGGTCTGGTAAGTTCTCTTGACAAGTTGGGTGTTTATCATGCTCTCATAGACCTAACAGAAGAGATCGTAGAACAGATATTTAACAATACGCACACCAGAGAGAACTGGTGATGGCGATACCTATTGCCACAAAAAACGTCTTTTTTTTTTTCTTGATAAATTTTCCATCAAAAATTTATTCCCAATCACAACTGACTATTTGTTAGTGGTAAAGCCAATCATGTTAACAATTTTTGCGTGTTCTAACACCAATTCAATAAGAACTTTTGTAAATAAAAGAGCAAACATCAAAACTTATTATTCGGGAGTTGGGACTAACTTAATAGTTTAATTATCTTTTAGGTCTCGGTAGGATTGGATGGAATGTCTTGGCACCTAACTTTTCACAAAGGTTGCAATATTTATGTAAAGTACCACCTCATTCTATAGTCTAAACAATAACATCGCTAAAATGAGAACATTCCCGTGTGAAACAACCGACAAGTTAGTTAACGGCATCCCTTAATAAGCAAAATATGGAGGGACAATAAGACACTAGATCACTGCCTACAATGATTTTAATATAAAACTCTATCAAGAGATTTTTTCACCAGTCCTTTAAACGTCATAAAACACAATAACGCTTTAAAGACGATGGTGGTCTGCTGTTAGTTACATACATTAAAGCTCTGCCAATATAATGAAAAATTAAGTGGAATTAGAAGCTTAAAAAAAGCGCCGTAGTAAAACCAAATAATCCCACTATTTTAGCGCTGCTTTCCAAATGACATTTCCGTGAGGTACCTACTTGATACTTTCCAGATTCTGCCACTGGAGAATAAAATGAAGACGCCCCAGTCTATAGGAGGACTCAATGGCGTACTGAACACAGGGATGTCAGTAACCCTCTGTCTTTACATCACAATGGGATTTTTCGGTTACCTGCAGTACGGGAACGACATTCAGGGATCTATTACGCTGAATCTCCCTCCCAGAGAAGGGTGAGAAATGCCTGCCTGTTCACTCTTATCACCTTTTGTTGTCCTTTATAATACTATGCTACTTCGTGCCAAGAAATGGCCACTCACTGAATATGGAAAGGTTATCAATTATGTATGAATAAAAATGTTCATCATTCATAGTCATATTCAGTAAAAGGGGGACTTATTATTAATCTAACTATAATGAGGACATTTTAGAATTACTACTATTCATGCTACTAGTGCTACTGTCTCTAGAATCCTATTCCAGCTTTAACGCTCCTTCTAAAATGTCACATTATTCGAATGATTTCGTTCTTGTTTCATGATTGTTCTTTTTTCTGCCAATGGAACCTTTGGTGTAATTGTTATGTTATACACCAATTAACACAAACTGTTATTTACATTACTCATTACTATTTTTTTTCATTTCCATAAAATGATTCTTGCAAAAAATTAACATCGTTTAAAATTACTAATATATTCCTAGGAGTCATTTGCATGTTTGTCCGTCAAAATAGTTTCCTTTTACTTCTTGAACCAACAACGTTACGTTTAAAATTAATTTTCTTGTTTTCCAGCTTAGCACAAGCAGTGAAAATACTAATGGCTCTATCTATATTCTTCACGTATCCTTTGATGATGTACGTCACCTTCGAGATTGGTATACCTGTTGTTACCCGAATCGTTGAGGGGAAGAAGAAAAAACTAATAGTCGAATATGCCTTTCGGACGGCTCTCGTTCTTCTGACGTGTAAGTCTAAGACAAGGTATTCGTCTCTCTCTCTCTCTCTCTCTCTCTCTCTCTCTCTCTCTCTCTCTCTCTCTCTCTCTCTCTTTGATGTTTCATGGAAAAAATAGCAGGTTTCTGAACAACAGTTCAACTTTCTGAATCATATTTATATTACAAGCCCCAATTCTAAGGCTTGGAACAACAATTCTTTATATGCATATTATTATGAATCGTGGACTCTTAAACTCAGAATTCCGCCGACGCTCTCTAACGTAGGTGGAAAAGTATAACTTAAGTCTGCCACCCCGTCCCTCCAATTCATTAACCGTGTTTCAGTTAAAAATGGGAGCCGTGTTTAGTACCAGCCTCTTGGGGGATGAACGGGAAAACATAACCAACATAAAATAAACGTAAACAAATGACGGTAAATTGCCTATCGGCAGCTGGCCACAGTAGTTATCCTCAGTTTTACTGATAAAAGTAGCGCCCTGTCTATATCCTACGTGAAAGTATTGACGACTACTGAATTTGATGGTTCAATTCAGTGCAGGTAACGATACCGAAATTCAGTGTAGTCTACGTTGACTTATTACTTCTACACTTTCTATTAGAGATACACGTTTCCGTTTTCTTTTATTTTTACTGCGTTAACTAATCTACATCCCCAGTCCCTCTCCTATGCCATGGCAAGGTCATACAAGTATAGAAAATCAGACTCCAGGTTTGTGATTTTTAATGACTAATATAACCGGTAAACTTTTCCTTAAAACCATTTTGTTCTTCTATGTTTTAACGTGTGTTCTGAACGTGCGATAGTGGGGGTTTTAGGTGAGGAAAACACAGACCAAACGAAATATAAGGATATGGGTATATGCTAATATGGCCTAGGGGGTCAGATCCTTATCTAGCAAGCCAATGGGGGCTTTGGGCACACCCCCCCCCCCACCCCACCCTACCTTAGGTTGCCTAGCCATCACCTAGCAGAAGGATGCTTTAGGGTAATTGGAATCCCCGCTTAACCTAATCTATGGAGCTGGGTCCTTCTTATCTAGTTAGATGCCATATCCTACCCTAGCTGTGGAAGTGTGGAAGGGCACTGTGAATTTTAAAAAATGACAAGGTAGCCTAAACTACCACACCAGGTCCTCACTTTTCATAATCATGAGCTTCCATAATACATCCTTGTCTTTTAACTCTTGCATTTTCCCCGACTTAAAGTCCTGCTTTCCGACATTGTCTCCCTAATTGCATGGTCTAAGAGGGATCTAGTATCGCTATACTAGGCCTATCCTATTAATTTCTAACCCAACTGAATGCCAGAAATGTTCAAAACACAGGGAAATAATTTCAACTCCATTAAATGATTAGGCCTATGCTTTGTATTAAACTTATACCAAACAACTAACATTCAATAAACCTTACCTTAATCAGAATCAGAACTTACAGATGTAGGGTGTCATGACGATGGTAAAATACGTACTTGCATTTCCCTGTTATGCATTTTACACCACTGTCAAACCCGTTTCTCACTGTGGCCCCCCATAATTGTAGCATATAACGAATTCGATTGTCTTCATATATGTAACAACAGCTACACGTCTGCACAAAACGAACGCTGACTACGAACTGAAGCTGGTTTTTACAAGCAATGTCAGAATTCCAGAATCCCACTTAATTGTTAAAACAAAGAAAAAGAACCAATCGAGTTTTAGCATTGTTCACGTCCCAAAATTTACCGGCGAATATAACAAAATACATTCCATTTCCAAACAGGCTGACCATCCTTACCCACAATCCGCTGGAACAAACAGAATCCGATCGGGAGGTCTGCTCCCGTGCACCATCCAAACATTAACAAAGAAAAAGTACTAGTTAACAACTTTCTTCGGTAAATATCTCCGTAACAGTAAAATTGCTACAGATTTTAGTATGATTACCGTAGTATTCGGATAAATAAGACTTAGAAGTATATCATAAAAATTCCATAAGAAGTTGTGTTACTGATGTAAAAGAGTAGGTCTAGGTTAAAGAAACAGGCAAGTGTATGGGAAAACAAAAAGTGTACCTACTAGTATTGTATGAGGAACAGCATGGCCTGATAATTTTCTTTAGCGGATGGAGACTAAAGATCGCCACTAACGTTCAGTTATGCCGGCACAGTTATAACTGCGCAGTCGGACTGTGCAAGCAAAGCTTCGCCCCTAAGGATACAGGCCGTTTCCTCAGTCCTCCATACGAGCCATGGCGTCAACACACAATGCTCTGGTTGTAACTGACTTGTTGGCATAATAATAATAAAAAAAATTAAAAAAAAATCAAGTAAGATGTCCAGTGAAAGAGTGGTTGATAAAAACGAATTAAATACCCCCATGTGAATTTGTTGAGAATTTAAATATGGCCCCAAGGACTTTCATAATGTTTATTGAATATTTTATGAATGAAGGAAGAGTTCCATGGAAAGATAATTAAGTTCGTAGTCGTTTGCTTCCGTTTCAAAGTTGACACATATAGGCCTAATATTTTTTCGTTTAAAGATTGACTTTCTTATGACGTGTTACAATGAATGAAAATCCTTAGCTTACGTACTACGGTCTTCCTTTATTTCATTAGTGTTGAATAGTCTAATTTCATTTCAAACGGAAATTCCGTGAGATGTAAACAATGAAAAACATACATAGACAAATCTTGTTTGGTTTTGTTTCGTCTGAAAGCAGAATATTATTTTGTTCTCATTTAAAAAACGAATTACTCACATGTTGCATAATCATGAATACTAGACGCATATAGATAAGCCTATTCTTGTTTTACATTATTTTGCCATAATAAATATTTATCATCACTGAAAAACTGTCTTCCATATATGGTTTATGACTACGAATAAACATACATAGGCTTAATATATTATGATAACCTTTGGATCTTACTTGTCAAAGCAGGTTTCATTTATAGGTACAGAAGGTTTCAATGAAATCTACAAGACATTCAAGAATGATGCTGCCACTTCCGGCCTTCATTAGGTAGTAAACATTATTATTTTTCCCGTGGGAAAATAGCAAAATCATAAATACATATTATTTTGACTTCTGTATCAATTATTAGAAACAATTAAATCCAATATATCATCAATTTAGGTGTAAAAACTTTTCAATTTAATAAAAACCATCTCAATGTTCTTAATTAGTACTACATGTTATCTGTCCGCGGACGTACAGCGGGCTGCCAAAAAAGTTGCCTCCACCACATAAACGTTGCAATACTCATGTGCAGCCGTTTGGCCTGAGGTTCATCGATTGAGATGAACAAATTGCCCAGGCTACCTGCGCAGGCCAGAAAAACTGTGCAGGTTGTCCACACTAACGTTCAGTTATAACTGCACAGTCCAACTGAGCAGGCATAACTGAACGTTAGTGGCGGGCTTTAAGAAACACTGCTGCAATACAAGAGTGAAACACCAGACGTCGGATCTTGATTAGTTACGAGTAAAACTGATAAAGTAATTTTTGAGTGAAAAATGAACTGAAGGGAAAGTAATTTCTGAGTGAAAACTGAACTGAAGGGAAAAAAGCATATGTAGGTATATATAAGATGAAATAGTTGAAATTGTTATTTTAGTTATATCAAGAAGAGAAATCGGGTATGCAGTATATGCCCTTCTACCCGATTGGATGTTATTCAAAGTACAGACTTTGATTAAAAGAATTTTACTTTATAAGTACAGTTCAAAGAAAAGGATAGTCACAGAAAATATGGACTTCCAGAATTTTTTTTTTTTTTTTTTTTTTTTTTTTTTTTAAAGGGGTGGGGGGGCACCCTCTCCCTTCGGTACAGGCCTGTTATTGTTTCCACTGTCATTATGTTACAATTCAATAATCATGAAAGCCATCTCTTTGCTTTCCAGTCGCCCTGGCCGCCGCAATCCCGAACATCGGCCTCTTCATTTCTCTCATCGGAGCAGTGAGCAGCTCGGCCCTGGCTGTCATTTTCCCGCCAATCATGGAGGCCATCACCTTTTGGCCCGAAAAGGGGAAATACAACTACAGAATTATTAAGGTAAAAAGAAAAAAATACAAAGAGGATAAATGGGAAAGACTGAGATGAATAAGAGGAATAACTCTAAGATACTAAGGACACTTTAGGAAAACTGTTTAGATTGAAAAAAATGTGAATTCGAGGGAATCGTTTGGTTCAAAAGACATAATATTACACAGATTGAATTGGGTGGCTCAAAGTAGTACAGCACACCAACATTAAAGTATGTCTTTTCCTAAAATAGTAATATGGGTGACATTAAAGTTAAAAATATGACTTGAGCATTGTTAGTGAATTTTACGAAAAGGTAGGAACATCCCCATGATGTGTAACCGATTTATGCATGGAATACGGTAAGTCGAGAAACTTCCAAGGCGTACTGCATCTGTTCTCGGAGATGAAGATAAAGCTTATGATTTTCAATTTATTACTATATGGTGATAACGACCACAAATAAAAGAAAAAAATCTAAAATAAGTCGGCATAAGAAGGAAGAATATTTCCTGTTTAGAAACAATGATTTTAATTTAAAATAAAAGTATTTCACTCAGTAGAGTTTCCTTGTAAAATACAGACAAGACAAATTATTAACGTAAACTCTCTATAGTCTGATCTACCACGCTGCCCCTCACCCACCCATACTTGTCCAGCAACTATTTGTCCATTCATCAACTATCTTTCTTTTCTCTTCATTTATATACAGGCCGTGCTCATGGTCGCATTCGGCCTGCTGACCTTCGTGACAGGCACTATCACAAGCGTGCAGGAAATTGTTCGTTTCTTCGCCAGTGGGGAGGAAGGAGCTCCGTTCGAGTGCTGAGTTGGTTCGCTGGGGCCATTACCGACAACAATAACTTAATATATTTAAAAGTACAGGGATAAACAAACACGTAAATGGACAGAGTTCACTGACCAAGCGCACGAATTAAAATGGCATTTATATACGTAATACATACATAACCGCACATACATTTTGCATATATATATATATATATATATATATATATATATATATATATATATATATATATAAATGTGTGTGTGTGTGTGTATTGTGTGTTGTGTGTGTGTGCGTGTGCGTGTGTGTACTATACATTAACACACACACCTATATATATATATATATATACATATAATATATATATATATATATTATATATATATTATATATATATATATATTATATATAGTGTGTGTGTGTGTGCAAGCATACGTGTTTGTATATATACGCGCTCGAGAGAGAGAGAGAGAGAGAGAGAGAGAGAATATTCCAACTTCACTAGAGCCTATTCAGATGATATTAACTCATAGTTCTTGCTTTACACGACAATAACAGCGAAAACATTTTAAGTAGGATACAAAATTAAGAATTCTTTTTCATTGGTACCGAAATATAATACCTTACGTTTCAAATCTCATGAGTTACGAATAAAAGAGAACATTTAATAAAGCAAAAAAAAAAAAAAAAAAAAAAAAAAAAAAAAAAAAAAAAAAAAAAAAAAAAAAAAAAAACCATGCTGTTTATCAAAATAGGAGACGTTTAATAAGTGAACTTGTAAATAATAATTTGAACAATAAAAAGCTCATCCATCTGTTATGGTCATGGATAACTGCAAGTTCTAATATACGAGAGGGGTACTTCGCTAACCGAAACTGAAAATCCGTGGTAAATTACAGTTCTGTAATTGTTTGAACTAGTTATTAAGTATACAAGAAAGTTCTGTCACTGAGCGAGCTTTTTTATTTATTTTTCCTTGCCCATTAAACGAGCGAAGCTCGCTAAACATGAATATCTGGGAAACTATCAAACTTACTGCGACAAGAGAACATAAACAGTATGGAGAAGAAGAAAAGTGAAACCACTTTAAGAATAAATAAAAACAAAACATAAAATGGAGACCTTTATGATACAAAATACTTAAAGAAAGAATAAAAATAAAGAATATAAAATGATAAATTATAAGAATAAAACTATGAGCATTTAAAAATAAAAATTTTATTAAAAGAAAAAAAATGTCAATCTAACAATGAAAATATAAATAATTGAAAAAAAACTATATTAAGTAGAAAGGCATAAAAATAAAATATGAATGACAACGCATGAAAGTAAAGTATAAAATAAAAATCTAAAACCTCAAAAATGTACATATATAAGAAAAATAAATTATGAAAATGAAAAAATCCAAAAACTAAAAATTAGATGCAAAAAATTAACTGTAAATGAAAAACTATTAAGTGAAAGAAACAAAAATGAAAATTAATATAAATATTAAAAATCAAATATATATTACAAAGTTAAACGAATAAGAAAAGTACATGAATCAGAAACTTCAAAAACCGAATTAAAAAATTAATACATAAAAAAAGAAGAGAAGTACAAATAAACCAATAGAAATAAAAATGATAAAAATGAAAAATGACAAAAAATTTAAAATAAAAATAATATTAAAAACCCAAAAAATAAAGTGGTTAAAAATGAAAAAAAAATAATAACAAAAATACAAAAATGAAAATAAAAAATTAAAGTATGAAAATTAAATGAAAAACAAAAAATTTAAAAAAGACAGTAATAAAAAAATATGAACAAAATAAAGAATAAGAAGGTAAAATGTAAAATAGTAAATAATAATTTAAATTAAAAATAACGATAAAAAATTGAAGCCAAAAAAGTATCGAAAAAATCAAAATAAACGAAAAAAATAAAAGTAAAATAATAAAAACAATAAAAAGAAAAAGAAAATATTAAAACACTAAACCAAAAAAATCAAATAAAAAATAAAAAAGGAACATAAAAAACAAATAAAAATTTCAAAACAGAAATCACGATAAAAAATATAGTGTAAAACGATAAAAATGAAATACAAAATGAAAAATGAAAAAATGCAAAGAAATAAAAAATGTCAATAAAATGAAAATTACAAAGACAAAAAGAGATGAATAAAAAGGGGTAGATAATAACTATAAAACAGAAGCAAATATAGACATAACACTAAAATTAAATGAAATTGTGACATTGATGAGAAAATTTAAGATAAACACGAAAACCTAAAATAAACAAAATGCAAAAATAAGCATAAAAATAAAAGTGGAGAAAACAATAAAAAATAAACTAAAAATCGACTAAAAACAGAAAAATAAAAAGTAACAGAAAACATAAATCTTTTAAAAATGAAAATAAAATTTAAAAAATTAAAATATAAAAAATATGGAAGTATATAATGATAAAAAACTTGGTAAAATAAAAATAAAAATTTGAATAAAACAATAAGAAACCAAACGAATAAACATAAACAACAAAAATGAGCAGAAATTGACAAAACAAAAACTTTAAGGAATTCAAATAAAATTATTAAAATATTAAATAAAACATTAAAGAACAAATCAAATATAAAACAATAAATATACTGTAATACAAAACAAAATAAACAAAAATGAACAATAAAAAGATAGAAATAAAGTGATAAATAAAAAAACCAAAATAAAGAACAATAAGAAATTTAAAAAATAAAAATGATAACAGACAATAAAAAATAAGAAAAAATAAGAATAAAAAATAAAAATAAAAACTACAAAAACAATTATGAGGATAAAAATGAAACCAGAAAAAAAAACAATTTTCAATAGGAGATTTTAAGGTTTGATTTAAATGTATCTATAATTTTATGCTCGCGTGATCATGCAGAAGATTAACGGTTGCATATCGCAAGAGCATTGTTTACTACATTTGCAGAAACAATAACGAAGTAAACGTTCGTAAAATAACAGATTTCATACGTATAACCAACTCTAAATATTATATATAACTCAAATACAAACAACACATGATTTGAAGAACCCAGAAAGACAAAACACAAACAAAACAATTAGAGTAACAATAGCAACAAAGAGATGATAGCACTGGTGTGTTGCAAAGATTTTTATAGCACACGGAGTTATACGAAGGTTCCAAGGCCAGTGTCAGGCAAATAACAGAGAGAACTTCCTGGAACAATGAGAGAAAAACATCAGGAAAAATGCCTCTTCTTATACACGCTTGTGTGTGTGTGTGTGTGTGTGTGTATTTCCGAGACAGACAGACAGGCAGACAGAGGGAGATGGCACATAAGAATGCAAATTTTTCGAAAGAGAAAATTGAGTCGTGCTTATTTTAAAGATATAGACCGTGTGGTGGAAACTTCAGTCAAATTAAATATGCATTTTTCTAATTGTTCCGTAACATTTGCGCAGGAAAACTATCTTGCACATCCTTTCGAAAAATATTTGAGGCACTAACAAGCTGAAAAAGCAACGAGGACCTTGAAATGATGCAAATCTCTAGAACTAGTACAACCAGCCAGAATACTGGCAGGTTACGATGGATGTCATTCACAATGAAAACTGTCCTGTTATTCTTCATATCGTAAAACTGTTTATAGTAATCCCACCTCCTCTCTCTCTCTCTCTCTCTCTCTCTCTCTCTCTCTCTCTCTCTCTCTGTAGGGGAAGTTCATGGTACTCTTAGTAGGCAAAAGCTACTTCGTTGTTACTGGTTGGTTGTTGGTTCAGGTTTAGGTGGCCTTATGCTGGTTCGGACCTTGCATGCAAGTGTGGTAAGTGTTAAAAATGAGAGGACTCGTGAGGACTTCTAGACTCGCTCCAACTACCGACTCAAGGATAATATTGAAACCGTTGTTACTTACGAATTATTGCGAGTCCAAGATTTCCAGTTTTGTTTTATATTTTCTCAGAAAAGGGGAATTAAATTACTTGAGCACAGAGAAGAGAGAATTTGAGAATAACAAAGAGACAGATTAAAGGAAAAAAAAAAACACTTCGTAACGAATAAAACTATTGCATGGGCAACATGACCGATAAGCCCTGAGGACATGTCCTCTAAATGGAGGATGAACACTTCCCTCTTCAAGCCCACGCAACCATGTCATGGCAGTCGATTTCTCGAGGACGGCTCTTCAGATATACCAGACCCTAAGGTATATAGTGGAGCACCTCGTAAAGACTTCTGGATTCCTCAGTGCCGGGAAATGTTTTCTAAATGGTATTTGTTTTTTTTTTCTCTCTATTTTTTTGAAGTGGTGGAACCATTGTCAATTTTCATTTCTGTGAGATTGCGGAAAAGAAAATATTAGTTTTTTCCAGTCTGCGAGTTACAGAAGGCACCAAATAAATTGCTGGAGGCATGGGGTTTGCAGTTCCACATACTAGTGATGAGAAAGAACAATATACTGAGTCTGGTGTTTTGCAGTTGCGTGAATCTGGCACAGAGGAGGGAAATGCATGATAACTGATTAGTTCCAGTAGGGACAACTACAGCTGATGTTTTAGCATTTACTAAACCATAAGTGAAAAAGCAGTGTCTGTAGGAAGAAGATGAAGCCAAAGTATATAGAAGAAGCTGATGGAGTCAACGCTTTGGAATCCGCACTGAATGTCAGAGCAGAAAAGTTTAGTTAGCAGGGGTTTTTAACCTGGGGTACGTGGCCCCCCTGGGTCTTGAATGAATGTAGATGCCGACCTTCAATGTGCTTTAGCAAAAACTGCTTCTCGGCCGATTAGGATAGTCAAATAGAGCAGTTTCAGCCATTTCACGAACTATTTGAAGCTGTTGTAATAATAATATATTTTGTTTTTGCAGCTCATTACCATAACCTTAAAAATTTACTGCATAGCCAGAGATAAATAATTATAAAAATTTGTCTTTATTTTTTATGGAATTCTTTATGTTTACAATACCGTTGGTAATGTATGTCAAGAGAGTTATGCACTTACTTCCCTGTAGTATAGTACTTGCAAATATACACAATGGAATGTCTTTCTGAGTTGGTTTTGTTTTCTACCTTATACAAAGTGAAGGGGGTACATTACTGACATTACATATACCCGCAAGGGTAGGTGGGGAGAAAAAAAGCTGAAAACCCCTGAGTTAGAGGATGAGAATAATGAGGATGATGACGAGGGAAATTAAGATGGCGAAAGGAAAGACATCAGGAATTGATGGTATTGCAAGTGAAAAACTGAGATACCTTGATCACTGTGTGATTGAGTGGCTGAAGAGGCTTTGCATGACTGGATGAAGGAGAGTAGGAATGGTTCCACTATATAAAAGTAAAGTTGTTAGAGGCTATTATGAGAATTATAAGGGCTTAATGTTACTTAGTATACCAAGGAAGATATATTGAAGGATTTGGATTGTGAAACTTAGAACTAGCAGGGGGAAGAACAAATCTGATTTAGACGATGAAGAGTGTGTGGACCAAGTGTTCATTATGAACAGTTATGAAAGTAAAGAGAAAAGCTCAGTGCGGAACATATACACCTAGAAACAGCTTATGACGATTCACATGATTAATGTATTGAGTCGACAGTCTATGGTACAGACAAACAGTGTCTAAATCAGGGGTTTTCAACCTTTTCCTCTCCCCCTTATACCCTTTCGGGTATTTGTAATGTGTACCCTCTTCACTTTGTATAACGTGGAAAATAAAACCAACTCAGAAGAACTGTACAGAGGGGAAGTAAGTACATAACTCATCTGACATAACCAGTAATATTGTAAATATAAAGAATTGTATAAAAAAATAAAGACAATTTCTAAAAATTATTTACCCCTGGCCATGCAGTAAATTTTCAAGGATATGTTACTGAGCTTAAAAAACAAAATACATTACCATTGCATCAGCTGTAAAGGCAGTTAATGAAATGGCTGAAACTGTTTTCAGTAACTGTCCTAGTTGGCCGAGGAGCAGTTGTTGCTAAAGCACATTGAAGGTCGGCATCTAATATTCATTCGAGTGCCATGGGGGGCGCGTACCCCCTGACAGACCCTTGGGGATACGCGTACCCCAGGTTGAAAACCCATGGTTTACAATATTTAGTTGGTAGAGAGGCTGGTTTTGTGTAAAAGTGGTTCTAATACAAGGACTGTGGATACAGGACCAAAGATTTGGGATTTGAAAATAAATAGTGAATGGAATGGTTCATATTTGCTCTTGGTACAGTCTTAATCGGGGACACTGAAGAGAAGCTGCAGAAGATAGTACGCGAGTGAGTTTTCAAAAGGAGTCAGGGTGAGCGCCACGTAGTACTATGCGCCTATACCCACCATTAGCGTCACGCTTCGTTTCATAGAAACCTCACTCACCATCATGGATGATATTCATAATTGTTTAGTTGCTATGTACATCAGCACTCATATACATCACGCAAATACGTAATCTACAATACACACGCACACACACACGTGTATATATATATATATATATATATATATATATATATATATATATATGCTTAAAAAATCCCAATATATGCACGCGACTTCATTAAATAAGCGAATACCACAGGGAAATGATAGGCATAAATCCAAGCGCTTTCGTCTTTACTAAGACATTGTAAAGACGGAAGCGCTTGGAGTTCTGCCTATTATTTCCCTGTGGTATTTGTTTAGATATATATATATATAATATATATATATATATATATATATATATATATATATATAACACATATACATTTACATACTATATATATATATATATATATATATATATATATATATATATATATATATAAATATATATCAAACACATCATGGCTGAGCTGTGCAGCTATAAGCGTCACGTTTGTGCTAGGCCTATGGTTGGCTACCCATCTGTATACGTATACACACACACACACATACATACACACGTATAACGTAGATATAACCCTTCCAGTTTTTAAGATGAAGTTGACAGCCCCAATGTATGTTTCACCACGATTCCCGAGGTTTTTAGCGTCTCGCCGGCGCCTGGCCTCTTTTGGTGACAGTCAAAATGACTCCGCAAGCCACCGAAGTCGCATGCCAACACCAAGCCAACCACGCCACTGAGGCGCTTGGGAAATTGACAGTAAAAGGTTTGAGAGGAGTTTACAGTAAGGTGCATACAGATTTAATCATGACTTTTGCATCTCCTCAATTATATTGATAGTGGCATGTCTTCCTTCTATTCCGATCTCTTCGTTTCTGTTAGTATGAGATTTTCTGCTAGAGTAAACAATAATTTCGTTATTCTTTTCTTTTCATTAAGGACTATTTTACAGTCAAGGCTAATCCTTGCTTTTCCTTTTTCAATTCTGACTTGATATCAGTAGTTTCCACTGCATTTCGCAAGAAACTTCTATTTGATATGACGCTGAATGTAAATTTAAATCACATTATGGAGACAATAATACTCAGGAAAGTAAAAGGCTGTTTATATTAGCAACTCGTGTTCGTATTAGATTATATATCATTAAGCTTCCGCATTGCACAGTAACTCAATAAGTATTTTTTTAATAAGTACAACGGTTGATCCTGCGCTATAAAAATGTTATAGTCTAGTCCTAGTCTGTCAGCATAACTAACCGTTTCATATTTCCGTAGTTGGTAGTTGTATTATCACGCTACACTACGTTTCATTTATCTTTATTATCACCAAATTTCGTGGTCAAGTTTCGAAACAGGATTGCCTTTCAGTTACCCAAGAACAAATGCATTTGTAAATGTAAACATCTTTCCTAGAATAAAAAAGAAAAAGAAAAAAAGGAATTTTGCCGCTCGCTTTTCAACAGTTTCCTCTCGTGATTCATCTCACGAGACTCCTCACTTCCTCACCTGCTCGTTTCCTCCTGGATTTCTCACCAATCTCTGCTTCCCTAGGCGCTTCCCCCCCCCTAACCCCCTCTCTGACAGGGGCCTCCCCTCAGGCACCACCTTATACCTGTATCCCGTCACTTCCTGTGTAGCAGTGTCACGCCCTTCCTCTCTCTCTCTCTCTCTCTCTCTCTCTCTTCTCTCTCTCTCTCTCTCTCTCTCTTTGTGTCCATTCTGTGCTCCTCATCTGTGTAATTTAAATGTTCTTTAAATGTTCTCTCTCCCCTCCATCCGAATTCCCCATTGACTTACTTTCGGTTTTATTTTCTACTTCCACATATTTTAACATTCGGTCCCTTGTATAATCTCTTGACTTTCATTCTACCCACCAATCCTCCTCTCATTGTTGATTTGATCAGCCTTTTTTTTTTTTTTTTTTTTTTTTTTTAGCCCTGTTCGATACTTTGTACTAGTATTGAATGACCATTGCAGTTGTGACACCAGCTTGCTCTGTGAAATGACAGGCTTTCGACTCTCTCTTTTCCTCAACTTTCTCCTCCTCCTCCTCCTCCTCACCTTCTTTCCCAAATCCGTCTTCCATCCTCATTCGCACCCAATAAATCTCAGCTTCCTGCGATGCTACTCTAGGCCAACACCCTCTTCCTTTCCACGGCATTCGTCTCCAGTCACACTATTTCAGAACCACAGAAACGCAAATGACTCTCTCTCTCTCTCTCTCTCTCTCTCTCTCTCTCTCTCTCTCTCTCTCTCTCTCTTTCGTTTAAAAGGGCACTTTTATAGTAAACCATTACAATTAACACGATATCTTAAATACATTTCAAACTCATATACTTGTTAGATTCAATCTACTTACCTACAATTCCAATCACCACCGCATAAAAATTGGTCTAAATGTATAATTCACGGTGACTTTAACATACAGTCGTTTCCATGCGATACAGCCCAGGCCGTTATCTGCTTATAAGAAGAAGAAGAAGAAGAAGAAGAAGAAGAAGAAGAAGAAGAAGAAGAAAAAGAAGAAGAAGAAGAAGAAGAAGAAGAAGACACACGGTGACAAAATTAACGGCGCCAGGGTGAATCCAAGGGGCGTTGATGCGGTGTAGCGGGAAGATAGCGAGCAGGTTGGGATTTAAAAGTTGGGTGGTGCTTCATAGCGGATGCTACTGCAGGTTTCCTGTACTGCACACGGAAAATTTTCATATAAAAGTTACAGTACCTCCTTTTCAGTTTCAGGAGTTAGGAGTAGACACATAATAGGAGAAACTATTAATTTAGCAGATGAAAAAAAAAAAAGTGTACTTTACCATAAAGCACGCCATTCTTATTTTCCTCCGACCTTTGACTGATATCTAAATTCTAAAGCAAACATAGACCGTAATGAGGAAAAGACACCTCCAAAGCGCCAAATTTCTGTCACTATAATGCCTCCTACACGAGAAAAATAAATAAATAAAATAAATAAATAAAAATATAAGCCGCTCCAACTGAAACTACTAAATGGACTAGTTTTACATTTTTCATCAATTCACCCTGAGGCGAATTTAGTGCGCACAGGCCAGATTTTCATCCGCCGAACAGTTTCATTCATAAATAAGAGAGGGTCAGCATAGGCCTAGGTCAAGTTTTCATGGGTAAGGTCTGTAAATAAGCAGAAATTTTGGGCTACACGAATTAAATTTCAGGAATACTAATGTTTGTCTAATTATTATTATAATAACTGCACATGACTAAAGGCCGTAAACTTTCAATTCGAATTCCCACAGAACAGAATGTCCAAGTGAAAAAATATTCTGACTTTATGTGTGTTGATTTTGTACACAAATTACATATATTTTATAAGTATTGAATAATAAAATGAACTTTAAAATGTATTTTTTTAAATACAAGAGTAACAAGTGTGAAAATGAAGAGAATCAGAGAAAACAGCTTTTTTTTAAAAATCCATAACCAATAAGCGGATGAGATGAGAACATCACGCTTTTGATTAGTGATTATGTGAAACCTATCCTAAAATGATGAACATCGGTATCAATAATACTGGCAAGAAGATCGTTCCAGTCTCACAATAAAGGCGTTGGTTGGATAATAGGTTGGTTTACGCCGACTCGAACTCTTGCCCCAAGGGCGTTGAAGTGTAAAAAGGAGCTTGACATCTCGGGACCTTAGCAACTCGTATGATCTGACTTGAAAAGGGATATTGATTTAGAAAGAATCATGTAAAAGCTTTACAGACTTTAGTTAGATTACTATGGCGCTACCGAGGCTAACTGTTCATTGAACTGAATCTAGAATTTAGGCCTATAACCAAGCACTGGGACCTACGAGGCCATCCAGCGCTGAAACGGAAATGGACAGTAAAAGGTTTGAAAGGTGTAAAAGGAGGAAAACCTCAAAGCAGTTGCGCTACGAATCAATTGTTAGGAGAGGGTGGAGAGTAAGATGGAAGAAAAAGAATATGAAAGGAGCTACAGTAAAAGAAACGAAAGGGGTCGCAGCTAAGGGCCGAAGTGGCGCTGCAAAGAACCTTAAGTATTGCCTACAGTGCACATCATGAGGTGCACTAACGGCACTAAATCCCTACGGGGTCTAACTATTCATAACATGTAAGATTTTAAAAGATAATCTTATCGAGATAAAAAAAAAAAAATGACGTCTCGTAACTGGAGCAGATGAATATTTACTTTTTTAGTAAATCATGATAGACCAAGCTCATTTTTATCTATTCATCCGCCAACATTAAAAATAGGAATTGTTCAATCCATTGTATCATTCACTGAGTCAGTTTACACGTATATTCTCTCTCTCTCTCTCTCTCTCTCTCTCTCTCTCTCTCTCTCTCTCTCTATATTATATATATAGATATATATATATATATATATATATATATATATATATATATATATATATATATACGTATTATATATATATATATATATACAGACATACACACACACACACACTATATATATATATATATATATATATATATATATGTATGTATATATACACACACACATATATATACTATATATATATATATATATATATATATATATATATATATATATATATATAATAATAATAATAATAATAATAATAATAATAATAATAATAATTTTACTAAATTCATCATCTTGACTATCGCTTAAGAAGACAAACAGGAGCAATAAATGATGCCAATATTCGGATTTAATTGCTTTCAAGGGCTCGTTGACCCCTGCCACCAATCCACTGGAGACTAAGAGACGGAAAACGGTACCTACAGGAACCCTAAAGTTAATTACCCGAAATAATTAACGGTTCTTGACTGTTAAGTCAGTTATGCCGTGAATTATGTATTTTAGAAGTAATTAAGGGCATGACAACCCGTTTAATTAAAAAGCAAAACAGATTTGTTACAACTGACTATATAGAGCTGTATTGTCCAAAAATTAATTTATACATAAATATATATAAATGCACACACACACACACACGCATCGAGTTTGCATTTATACCTGGGCGGATGAAAAGGGGAAAGGTTCGGTGTGATGGGAGATGTGAATGCAAAGCAGATGACAATGAAAAACAAGGTGTGGTTGGCAATTATGCATTGCCTAGAATGAACGAAAAAGAGTCTCGTTGGAAAGTGTTCTCAAAGGGTTGAGACTTGAGGAAACCGTTTTAAAAATGAATGTTCATATGTACATTCATGATTATATCTTAGAATACTAAATAAAGTTAAGCATATCTTAGTTTTACCAGACCACTGAGCTGATAAACAGCTCTCCTAGGGCTGACCCGAAGGATTAGATATTTTGACGTGGCTAGGAACTAATTGGTTACCTAGCAACGGGTCCTACAGCTTATTGTGGGATCCGAACCACATTATGTCGAGAAATGCATTTCTAAACACCAGAAATAAATTTCTCTGATTCCACGTTGGCAGAGCGGGGAATCGAACTCGTGACTGCCAAATCGGTAGGCGAGGAGCACGTTAACCACTCGTCCAATAAGAAACTAGTTAATACATAGCTTAATGACGCATTAACAGACGTAATGTGAAGAATAACTGAATGAAGCAAAAGTGAGAACAGAAAACAGATTCAGTTCGAAGAACAGGGTTGAGAATGGGGCTATGAATCAAATTAAGTTAAATGGATTTAATAAGAAATAGCCGAGACTGGCATTAGTTAGAAGAATAAAGATACAGACTTGTGATGAGTTGTTTGAAAGTTTATGGATTTGTTTGATTGTTTGTTTGGTGTTTTTACGTTGCATGGAACCAATGGTTATTCAGCAACGGGACCAACGGCTTTACGTGCCTTCCGAACAGCGTCGAGAGCGAACTTCTATCGCCAGAAATACACATCTCTGACCCCTCAACGGAATGCCCGAGAATCGAACTCGCTGTCCCCGAGGTGGCAGGCAAAGACAATACCAACCACGCCGCTGAGGCGCTTATTTTATGGGTTGGGATTGTCGGACAACTAAGATTGCACCAAGAGGAGGGAAAGCTAGGATGGTGGAATGAGAAGTTTGGTACAAGACAAAAGAGTGAAGACGGACGGAATATCAGAGACCAGTGTCAAGGTGAATACAATGAAAAATACAGATGTCAAGAAGAGAGTGAGAGAAAAACTCGACTTGATCGAATATTTGGGTAACTTTGAGCAGCAACATTAAAGCGAAATGTCGCACTGAAATCAATGCAAAGCTTAATGAAGTGGTCTTTAAATATAAAAGAACACTCATGACTGAGTATATCTCTGCTAACACGACTCACATACGTAACTTATTATGGAGCAATGAAACTGCGTGCGTGTGTATGCGCGCGCGTGCGTGAGTGAATTAGCAGGATGTCCCAATCACGAGACTGTTTCATAGGAAACAAATCATGAACTCCTGGTTGATTCTTCCAAAATGATACTTTTCCCAAAAAGGTTACATACGAAAGGAACATATCCTCCATATTCTCTTGAAACAGCTTGCTGACACGCGCACTTACATCAACAGAATGAGCTGAGACAAAGATGAAAATGAAGAGATTATTTTGAGGATTTTTAAAAACGTTCCCAAATTTGAAGGGAGTAACGTACAGAAAAGAACATTTGCGGAAACAATTATTCATGACGACAGGAGGCCAATTTTATGATCCTGAAGTGAAGATTTTTTATTGCTCAGGGTAAGAGACAGATGGAAGTCATGTAAGAACGTTGCCAGACTTGGAGGTATTGCAATTGTTTGCAAAAGTAATCATCGATATGTCTATTGGACTATTCTGACTACTGAGGGCATGTATTTGTAATATGCTTTTCAAGTACAACTGGTAAATAAAAAAAATGATCACAGAACTTATAAAAAATCTGCTCGGTTGAAAATCTACCGTTTCAAAAGAATCGATAAATGGCAACTCAGTTCCTGATGTATTAGAAAGCATCATATTGCTTTCTCAGAAGTGAGCCATATTAGAAGCTTTGCTTATTTTAAGCACATTAGTCCCACTTACTTACAGATGATGCTACTACACGTTTCTACATCAGACACCACTCTCTCAATCCTAACCTTTTCTGGCGTTTTTGGTTCCCAATTAAAGTCTGAAGATCATTCTAAATTATGTTATTTAATGAATTCATTCACCGATTCATATTTCTAAACATTTTCATAAAAGTGCCGTTCTTACTAGTTAAAGGTTGGTAGGGACCTGACAGATAGGTTAAGAGCTGTTAACATTAAGGGATTTTTTCACCAGGCTAATGAAAGATATTGCTTGTATTTGTTTGTATGGCGTTTTTACGTTGCATGGAACCAGTGGTTATTCAGCAACGGGACCAACGGCTTTACGTGACCTCCGAACCAAGTCGAGAGTGAACGGCTATCACCAGAAATACACATATCTGACGCCTCAATGGAATGCCCGAGAATGGAACTCGCGGCCACCAAGGTGGCATGCCAACACCAAGCCGACCACGCCACCGAGGCGCTTCCTAATAAGTGATATAGCACAGGTATAGTTAGCTCCAGATGAATATTGCTACGGAAAGTGATTTTAGCTAAAAATTTACTCGTTCGCTTTAGGAAAATACTGGACTGAATATGTTGAGTCACTTCTGTGTGCATTTACGGAAGACAAACAGTTTGGAAATGTTAATTAACACCACCCCCCGGCCCCCCCCCCCACAAGGAAATATTTTGGTTGAGATGCTGAAGGAGCTATGGAAAACTGCTTTATTAATTATGTAATAAATGGCAAAATGAAATGTATTGGAACATTATACTTCTGTCAAAAAAAAAGTAGTTTTGGAATATATAAAGCTCCACTAACAGGTTTTTAGGTTAGAGATTAATTAATGGAAAAAGTTGGAATGGAAGCAGTGCCGAAAGGGAACAAAGGCGTTTGAGAAGTGACTGTAATGAGGAAATTCAAGTTACTCAATAAGATGAGGAATCTTCGCGTAAATACTCGTTCCGAGAGGAAAAACTCTCCGATGAAAAATTGTTCCGCGTATTTACTGGAAAACTTACGGTAAATTGCCGGTTCGAATAAGAAAACAGAAAAATAGAAAAGAAGAATAACGTAGGCTGTAAATTACTTCTAATTAAAGAAAAATTAAATCAGAATTTAAATGTTAAGCTGCTAAATATGAGTGATGTGTTGCTGGGTTATGGAATACTGAGTTGGGAAACGTGCAAAAAAAAAAAATAATAATAATAACAATAGTAAAAAAAATAATGAATAGAGTTCACTTCAAGGTAAGATTCAGACTACTCTGAGAAATTCATACAGAGTGAAATTGAACGGCAGAAGTGATTGGCTCGCAATGAGCTTCACAAAGACATCAACTGAATGAATGAATGAATGAACAAATGAATGAATGGAACTGATAACTGTTGGTTGTGTCAAAACAAAAGTGGCTCAGCTCTAGTGGCTGACATAAAAGAAGTAGGTACTGTACTATGTGGGATTATAAAATGTATACTACGATTCAAGTTAAAAGGTACAGAAAGACTATACGTAGATGACGAAAAACAGCTTCAAAAGGGAGAATATGGAGAGTTTTTTCCATAATCCAGATGAGACAGCTAAAAAGGAACGTTTTACACAAAGTGAAAGCTTTGAGGGAAAACGGAAGATTTAGGGGATTGGTAGTTTAGGTGAGGAAAGGAGATTGGATTGAATTTATGAAACTTATAGGCTCTCAAGAGAAGCACTGGGCCACTTTCGGTCTTGCCGATTTTGCGACAATGAAAAGAGAGAGTTGGTGTGGTTGGACAGCAAATAAACGAGAAAATAAACAGGATAAATTGATTGATTTATAAGTTTGAGGCATAATGCCAAGCACTGGGGCAACTAAGGCCATTCAGCGCTGAAACGGAAATTACCAGTGAGAAGGTTTGAAAGGCGTAACGGGAGGACAGCCTCTCAGTTGCACTATGAATCAATTGGAAAGTAAGACGTAAGAAAGATTATGAAAGGAGGTATAATAAAAGGAATGGAAGTGGTTGCAGCAAGGGGCCGAAGGGACGCTGCAAAGAACCTTCAGCAATGCCTATACATTGCACCGCACATGAGGTGCGCTGACGGCACTACCCTCCTACGGGGTAAACAGGATAGAGCACAAGGATCTAAAGGTGAAAATAGGAAAAACCCACAGTTGCACAAGAAGTAACACTTAGAAGTGGTGGACAGAGAGAGTGAAGTAGAAACACGACTAAATTGCGGATGCAATTAAATGAAAAAGAGAGCTGTAAACAACCCTTTATATGTCTCCAGTACACCACATAAGGCGTACTGACAGCATTACCCCACAGGAGGGTAGACTGGAGAAATGAATATATATTACAGATAGAATGCGTTGATTCTACCTTACGTTTACAAAGTCTTAATGATACACTTTTGAACAAGGCGTGATCCGACCACCAGCTTACTCGACACGCATGAACATATTTCCCTCATGCATAAGTTGTAAACATTATATTATTAACTTAATGTGAAGTGGCCTTTCGTAATTAATACTTATAATTAGTACTCACATACTAACAACAAGGATCGAATAAAAAGGACACAAATTAAACACGTTCATATATTCTTAGTTATAAGTGGAAATGCAAAATAATTCCACAGAAACATAGCCTCTAAATTCAGTACACCAAATAAATTGAAACATGCTAAAATCGACGGCCAAATAGAGCCTTGTTTCATCAACAAAAATTAAAATAAATACACTATATTTATTAGAAATAATTTTCGTGTACTGTTTAACTTGCACATTATTTATTTTGTATATTTTCATTCTCATAAGTAAATCATGAATATCCTACTCTAAAATTCTAGCATCTTTAACTCAACACTAAACACCTTTTCCAGAAGTTTTTAGGCTCTTCCATTGAGCTTTCCTACCCCCTAACAAGAACAAGAACAAGAACAACAACAAAAACAAAGTAGTTTGTAGGCTTACTCTCCGAGTAAGCAAAAATCAAATTAGAAAACTTTTTTTTTTTAAATAACAATAAGGATCAACATAACTGCAGCAACATCAATATGGGAAGACCAAGGTAAGTATAGCCAACTTCATTCTATACCAGCGATATGCATTAGTGTCTCTTTATAGTTCCTGATTAGCGTGACCAACGGAATTCTATAAACATATTTATCTGCCAGAGACTCAGATTTAAAGGCTCTTAGCCTAAACCGTTCTTCTTTGGATCATTCTGGCAGAAAGGCGAATACTACCTATATCCAAAGAGATATATGTACATATGAGTTGATATATACATTCTTAGTATCGTGGATCAAGCTGTTGCGTATCTCGTGTTAAGTTTTCTTAGTCGTCTTCATTTCGGATTCAGTTTTCAACGATAAATGTATAAAATAAAAGTGGTAAGAAATGGAGCATTAATGATTTATATATTTTATATATATATATATATATATATATATATATATATATATATATATATATATATATATAGATATATAATATTATTTTATATATATATATATATATATATTATATATATAGTATATATATATATATATATATATAATTTCTGGTCTAAAACAGAACAGTAGATCATTAATACACACATGCAGACAGATACAGGCAAACAAACAAACACACACCCTTATATATATATATATATATATATATATATATATATATATATATATATATATATATATATAGATATATATACACTATATAGTTTAGTGTAGAATTCAACTTCCTACTTTTGTATCGAATTCAAAAGGCATAGGCTCGAATCCTGGCACAGGGTGTGAGTAGGGAATATCCGAGGTTTTATATATATATATATATATATAATATATATATCTATATATATATATATATATATATATATATATATATATATAAGCGAATACCACGGGAAATGATAGACAGGAATCCAAGCGCTTCGTCTTTATTCAGACATCGTCAAGGAGCTATATATAATATATATAATATATATATATATATATATATATATATATATATATATATATATATATATATTATATATATATATATATATATATATATATATATATATATTATATATTATATATATATTGTGTGTGTGAGTCTCTCTCTCTCTCTCTCTCTCTCTCTCTCTCTCTCTCTCTCACACACACACACACACAATATATATATATATATATATATATATATATATATATATATATATATATATATATGTATATATACATAGTACACTTATTTGAAACTTCTTTTAGACTGACAAATGTCCTACATAGCTAGATTCTGTGATAAATGTCTATCTACCTCCTTTCCTGAGAATGACCTTTAATCAATCAGTCAGGTAATCGATCCCCCTCAAGTGTTCAGGATTTCGTTCTTCGAAGTTCGTGAGAAGTTCGCAAGAAAGTTTTTGATGCTTGAACATCGTTTTTTTCTTCGTTTCTTTCACCTTCTTTATTCAGACGTTTCATTATACGATGTATGTATTCACCAGTTTACTGTTGATGCATACTCATAAGGACACATAGGTATTTATGTGTAAAGCAATGCCACATATGGTCACAAAAGTTATATGGTGAAAATAGACAAGTGATGACTTCTATACTGGGTGAACCAGCAGGAATAAAGAAGAGAACCAGAAGTGTTTTTTCAGTGTATGTTTCTGCACCTGTCTTCAAGATATATATTATATATATATATATATATATATATATATATATATATATATATATATATATATATATATATATATATATATAAGCTCAAGGGCGTCAGAAAGCAAAATTCAAAGGAAAAATCATCGCATTTTACTTCTAGATAACTTAGTTTCTTGCTTCAAGCAGCCTTCTGCAGTAGTAAATAAACGAATGTGTACTTATAATTTTACATGACTGTAGGTATGCTGAAGCCTTAGCTTATTCGTGGATTTATATTTACAAGCATAAACGTTTTATGATTGGCAGTGGACGCAAATAATATCTTATCCAGATTTATTAATGTGAGCTGAGCTTCTACCTACTCAGCCTTTTATCTGGAAATGGCCATAATATTTGATGAATGGTTACAAACATTAAGTCATCACCCCTGGAATTCTCTTTAGAAAGGTAATTTGTAGAGTTGATAGTCAAATGGAATGATTATTTTTCGAGGTTGTAGAGTTATAATATGAAGACTCGTAGGCTATACATTACGAATATCAGATATGGTAAAAGAGGAATCACTTCATTGGCCACATCAAGAGTTTTGATTAAGACATTCTTCTCATTTTTCACCTAAAGCATTTAAATGCTATGAAAAAGCTCTGTGACACAGTTCCTTCTATCACAGATTTACAGAAAACAATTAACAACATTGTGCTATTGCATATCTGTTTGTTTTCCTGAAACGTGAAAATGGAAGCAACCTCATTTTTTCTCTGTTGAACAGCCTTCCATTCGAAAGGTGGGTCTGGGGTCGGAGCAAATAAAGAGGCAGCATTACATAACGAAAACAAAGGAAACGGGATATCATGGGGCTCCGCCAAACAAGAGAGACTGTCATCATCCAACATGTCGGGCCGCCGGTCAATCATTTTCCTCAGCACGCCACGCCCTCTACGCTCAATGGCTCCATTCACCAATTCGATCGGGATTATTCATTCCAGTCGAATCTTCTCCTTCCTTCCCTCTACATTCTAAAGTGACGTCGGCACGTTTCCCTCAAGGTGGAACAGATCAAGAAAAACCTCGTTTTCTCTCCTGCTTGTGACCGGATTGAGCAACGTGACACAAAAACTTCAGCGAGACATACTACGTACCACACAGGGAGCTCTTTTCACAAGTCGTGCTTCTCTCACAAAGGCACTCGACCATAGCTCCTAACAATCCTCTCTCTCTCTCTCTCTCTCTCTCTCTCTCTCTCTCTCTCTCTCTCATCTCCCGGCATACGAACGCATCCCCCTTTTCAACATTTCCCTCATTCGAAGCCTTTTTTTTCTTCAGAGTGTTTTCATACTCAGCAAGGCTCCCATGGCAAATGGTCTTCTTTGGCTCGAGGTGGCAGAAGGAAAAACTATTTTACCTCACAAGAGAAAACCCAGAAACAACAAAAGTTTGCCGACTTTCTCATCCATTCGCCCCCCACCCCCCACTCTACTACTGTTCCCCTCATCCCGGCTTCAATAGCCCCGCCTGTCTGCTGTTATTGCCATGTCGCGCAACATAATCCACGTACAAACAACCGACCTGTGTCGTTCTTTTACATTAGATGTCATCATCTGCTAATTCAACAGAGGGGGAAAATAAGTGAAATTATAACTAAATACTTATAATATTGTTATAAGCAGCAAATTTATTAAACTATGCAACATTTTTTCATAGCAAAATTTGCTACCGACCAAATATAACAGCGACGGTTTCCGAAGAGCATCGTGAAGACGAGCGGTGTGTGGCAGGTTGCATCACGGGGAGATAAGTCCCGCCCACAGAGTCCTGGCTCCATCCTATTGGCTGAGAGTGACGTCACGCCCCGCTAAATATTCCCATAGGAAAATCAAAAAAAGACTAATACTGACTTGAATATGGATACT
Organism: Macrobrachium nipponense; assembly: GCF_015104395.2. NCBI lineage: Eukaryota > Metazoa > Arthropoda > Malacostraca > Decapoda > Palaemonidae > Macrobrachium > Macrobrachium nipponense. Next base: position 54,447,305 of record NC_061099.1, on the reverse strand, counting down.
GATCGTTAAAAACCAGAGAATATAATTTCTTTTCCCTGCAGTCACTCGTTTACGAAAAATACGCTAAAATAAAGCGAGAGAAGTTTGTTTCACGGAGTCACAAGACGATAAGAGAAGCGCCTCGGAGGGGGCGGAGAGACAGGTGCGCGCGTGACGGGGCACCAGGTAAGAGCTTCGCGCCAGTCATCAGCGAACCTCCTCTAGGGAGCCAGACAACCCCACCCTCAGAGTGCCACTTTCAACGAAGCTATCGAGATACTGCGTGGCTACACCATCCCGCTCTTGACGTACCGTACGACGAAAGGCATTTTGCCGCCGAAGGCTTCGACGCTAAGCCCCAGCGTTGGAATGGAAAAAGCTGAAACTCTGTGAATAAACATTTGAGTGAATAGAGAATAAACATCACTAGAAACATCTTTGTCGAGTAATTGCAGTGATTGATTTTTCTATTTCTGTAAAGATTAAAATCAAGTGTTCATGGGAGATGATCGAGTGGAGGTGAATTTCTGAAAAATATGTGGATTTAAGAAAAGAGACGAACCGGCGTTGAAATCTCCCGTGCAGATCAGTGCTGACCATATTGTGTGCCGTACAAGAAATTAAGTCGTACATGTGGTCTTCATTGGTACGACATAAACATGAAGGAATACCAAGAGGTAAGCATATTCATTACACGTTACGTTGATATACATATATATATATATATAATATATATATATATATATATATAATATATATATATATATATATATATATATATATATATATATATATATAGAGAGAGAGAGAGATTAGAGAGAGAGAAGAGAGAGAGGAGAGAGAGAGAGAGAGAGAGAGAGAGAGAGAGATTAAATATACAGAAATATCCATCTATGAATATCCAAGTGCCTACTCTGTCTCACATGAGATTTTCCTGTTCATTTCTGTAAATCTGTAACATCAACTCGCCATTAATGAAAGAATTGTTTTCTGGCTGAGACTTTTGCTTTGTGTGAATAAAGTGACGTCAAAAGATGTATGGAGACAACGAAGAGCATCTTATTTAGTTTAAGGACATATATGCAATGCATTGTGCGAATGGCTGTGTAAATTCCCTTCTCTTAATATATTTTTCGTTAAGATTTATGATTTCTGAGTAGCCATGAAAGTCATTTGTCATTTTAATTGAAAATTTAATTGAAAGGAAGGAAAGTAACCCACCAATAAAAAAACGTTATTGCACTACACGATTAGTAATATATATATATATATATCATATATATATATATATATATATATATATATATATATATATATATATATATATATGAGAGGTGAGACACCATTTTCAAACTAATCTATAAAGGAATGGTAGGTGGCGGTTATGGAAGGGGTGGGGGGGAGGCGAATCTTGAATAGGTGTAACTACTTCACATAAGCTTCGGATATAAAACTAACAATTTTTTCTAAACTAATTTCCTTGTGCACATCAAGTAGAGATAGGTTACGGCATTATGGTCTCCGTTTCACCAACCTGGGAGGCTTCAATAGGGCACCTGATTATGGCTGTCACAAAGGAAGCAATACAATAAGGTGACAACGAGAAGATTTCTCGTACAGATATTTATTTGTATATTTCGTTATGCCTCCTTAAGGTTTAATCTTGTGCCGTTTCAATTTTGCTTGGTACTATATACTGTTCTATTTGTTGTTACAACTCAGTATGCAGTTACGTTGTGATCGCTCACGTTATTGTTATTGGTCTCTTGAATTTGACAGAGAACTTGGACGAAATTCTAAAATAAAGATACGAAATTGTCGACCGAACAGGATTGTGACGAGGGAAGGACAGTCTCGAAACGTCTCTGATTATCTCTGATTATCGTTGGAATATGATTATTGTGACTAAATGTCTCTTAACGATTTTTCTCAATTACTTCAACAGTTATGACATATTCTGCTGCAAAAAGTATCGTTCGTTCGTGTGTGTGTGTGTGTGTGTGTGTGTGTGTGTGTATGCTTAAAAAAATCACAGTAGATGCACGTGACTTCATTAAATAAACGAATACCACAGGAAAATGATAGTCAGCAAGCGCTTTTGTCTTACTAAGACATTGTCAAGGAATGTCTTAGTAAAGACGAAAAACGCTTGGATTTCTGACTATCATTTTCCTGTGGTATTCGCTTATATATATATATATATATATATATATATATATATATATATATATATATATATATATATATATTACTAGTTTAGATGTTTTATGTTTCTATGAAATAGAAGGCCAAACGATTACCATTCACACACACATACACACACAAAATGACAGAGAGAGAGAGAGAGAGAGAGAGAGAGAGAGAGAGAGAGAGAGAGAGAGAGAGAGAGAGAGATGATCTGTTCCTCACATCTTTCGCATCCACAAGGCACACACTCTAAAACTCTTAGATCACTGTATTAGTAACAGCAACAAAAACTAAAATATATTAAAATGTGCTTGGGTACAACAGTGCTGAGGCTGTGAAGCTACAATTTAATACCAATATATACATAAAACATACTATATAGCTTATAAGTGTATGGCTTATAACATGGCCCGTTCACCAAACGCGGAAAAACAATGGTCATACAAAGAGTATAAGAAATTTCACTTCATTTTATTTTGTTTAGGATACCCGTTAATTTTATCATGGAATTTCGGATTGGGAATTTGTCACTGAATGGATGTTCTAAAAAGACATACATATGTATCCAGTTATATACACGTCACGCTCACGCAAGTACACAAAAACACACATTATATATATATATATATATATATATATATATATATATAGATATATTAGTTTGTGTACTCTAAGGGGAGAGTTTATATAGTTATTAATTTGTATTAAGTTACAAAGTATTCCTGGCAGAGTTACTCGCCTGAAAGTAGCTTTTCAAGAACTGAACTGCAATATCTCTGACTTCAATAACCCCCAAATGCTTCTGAGCTACGAGACAGAACTCCGAGGAAACTCACTTCACCTCTGACCCATGACGACAGTCACTGTCGAGGAATGCAGTCGATGTCTTCTGCAGGGAGGTCCTTGTTATGTGGCAGACTAGTCAGTCTACCATACTGTTAAAAATGACGGTACTTTCCTCATTCTACGTACTAGGTCCTTGATGAGAGAGGCCACCCTCCTGCTGGACGACCGCTCAAAACGGAGTCTATTAATCATAGACTACCAATGTGAAGCGCGTAACATATATAGACATATTGCTGACAGCCATCAGCTCAGACTCCAAGTTCTTCGTTGGACGAGTCGGTTACATGCTCGACTACCGATCACAGGGTCTGGGTTCGATTCCCGCTCTGCCAACGCAGAACCAGAGGAATTTATTTCTGGTGATAGAAATTCATTTCTCGATGTGGTTCGGATCCCACAATAAGCTGCAGGTCCCGTTGCTAAGTAACCAATGGGTTCCTAGCCACGTAAAACATATCTAATCATTCGGGTCAGCCCTAGGAAAGCTGTTAATCAGCTCAGTGGTCTGGTTAAACTAAGATATACTTAACTTTTCTGCTCATACTTTTGACAAAACGAAACGAGAATTCGTCTTTTCGGGAATTTTTCTCTCGATAGCGAGGTTATGTTCACCGGCACAGCTTACAACAACAAACAAGTGAATGATCTGAAAACAGTCGCTGATGGATAAAGAATGTCTTTAATAACACAACTATGTCATTAATTTCCTGTAGAGTAACGAGAGAGATGCCTTCTGACGTTGGCTCCCAAATACTGACAGAGCGACACCAGGAAATGACCTCACGGTGCTGGTAGAGTTGTCGTAACAAGGGCTAATTGGCTATTTAACAACAGCAATTAGCATACCATCAGCAATTACGAACGTCATCTCTTCATTCTAACCTTTTATTTATAAGGACGTTGACATATCATGAAGAGAGGAAAGCTGGGCTTGATTCTTTTTTAAATTAAACTAGCAATGTAAGTGTACTATTGGTATATAGCAACAGCAAGATCCGAAAAAATACTTGATGCCATCAGTAGCATTTAGGTCTCAGGCTTCGATCAAAACGACGACAGAACTGAATATAATCTTACAAACATTTCCAAGCATCAGTTTTCTAGCGAATTTCACGTATCAGTGAGCGTCCTTTTTGACGTAGGAACTAAATACAAGACTGCCATTGTCTTAAAGTAAAGTGGTATCTGAACTATCTTATTGTTTTGAGTTATATAGCAATAAAGATTAATACAAGGTTGATTATGTTTATAAATAAACCCCTTATGTTGTGGCATCTAGGTAAATTTCATCGTTATGATGCAACTCTATTTCGAGCATTAAAGTTATTGACACCATATCAAAAGTCATCCATATCTTAAAACAGATATAATAACAAGGGGCGGGTCAATAACATATATCATATTTATCTAAAACTCCAGCAGCTCCTTTCGACGTTTGGTATCCAATTTTCTATCACGTGGAGCAGTTAAGTCTTGACCAAATAACAAATCATCGATAGATCTCAGCAACTGTCCAAGTGACAGCTCATCGACAGAGCCACAAGACTGCGCCAATGGCAGTCATATCCGAGGAACGAGGTATTTTGACAGTTCAACTGATCACGTCCCTTCTGGCAGTCAGTTGGCTGAAAGCTCCGAGGGAAGATTAAATGCTATT
>NC_061099.1:54417636-54440136 GCF_015104395.2 Macrobrachium nipponense | reverse complement strand
ATTTACCTAGAAATACATATCACCTAAGCAGAGACTGAAACGATCACTGGGACAACGATTCCCTGGTTACCATGACAACAAGGTAACCTCACAGATCTGATCAAATCTCCTAAAGACGGAACAAGTTTGCCAGCAAACAGAAACAAAGTTTTCTATCGTCCAAGCCTGTCAGGCTAGCGAGCTTACAACTTTGAAGAAGGCGCTGTTAGCTGATTACCTGTCATGTTTTCATATAATACACTATTTAATTCATTTCTAAAAGTAATAATGAAACTTTCTTTTCCGTTTCTAAATGTTTCCCTTCTCACAAATGCGAGATGTGAACAACACGTTAGTTACGTAACAAAATCAACAACAACAACAACATCAAAAATTGTAACAATAATAAGAGATCCAATAACCGCTGGACTCACCTTGCTGCATTTGCAAATATACAACTAAGACTTATCCTAAAAATATGATTTGAACAACTTTGAATCGAAACTAAATGGAAATTGCATGTTCATTTGACGCAGTATGCCCCCGTTACTCTTGGGGTGAGCATTATTGAAGGTCCACCCCTCCCCCCCAATATTCGTAAGTAAAACTTTGAAGCCTTGTTATGTTCCCATCCCTGGCTCAGTGACCCTTGGTTCGAATAAATTTGAAGGCACATGAAGAAAGGAAGCTATCACGTCAGTTTTACCATTTCTGGCCGAGTAGTTCTAGAGGTGATCTGTAAAGTAGCAAACGTCTTTTCCCTATTTCTTAATTATCTCCTTTCGGAAGGGATCGTGGCACCCTTATTCAGAGAAACCTGAATCCCCTGTGCACAAGGACCCTTAGCGTCGGCTTTGTATAAGATGATTCAATGACTCTGGGTAAGGCGTCATGTTTGGCTGAAACTGATCCAGTGATTTTGGATAAGAAAAATCTATCAAAAGCTGAATTCAGACAGATAGTATAATACATAGACGTAATTAGAGACATACAGACAAACATACAGAAGGACGACTAAAAGATCCGATAAATAAATATAAGCACGGGAGGGCTTAAAACTGTGAAGTAAGCTGAGGCACAAGGGCATATGACTAGCACTCGCACACCTTGTGTAAATCGTATACTGAAGGATATCACATCCCGAGGCCTCCTTAGGTAAAAAGGAATAGTTTACAGCTAATGATAATAATAACAATTATTATTATTATTATTATTATTATTGAAAAAGAAACCCACAAAATCACTGTGTAACTTGTTTACTTCTAAGTATTTACATTTATGTAAAATACCTATAAGTAAACAAGTTACACAGTGATTTTGTGGGTTTCTTTTTCAATCTTCAGAAGAAAACTGAAAGAAGTTTTTGCTTGGTTCATTATTATTATTATTATTATTATTATTATTAGTAGTAGTAGTAGTAGTAGTAGTAGAGGCTAAAAATGATTCATCTTACTACTAGTGACACCAGATTATTATTATTACTAACCAATGAATGAATAAATTAATGAAATAATTAATGAGTTAAAAATTGTTTCAAATTGCACATGGTCAATACAGTTCAAGTAGTTTTGAATGAACCTATAGTTTGTATGAAAAGATGGAAAAAAGATTCGATTATTTTGATTTCAACTGAAAAATGGTCTACCTTGTATGAAAACACCCAATGTTCTTTCAGCAAAACCTTCTCTTTCCAATTTTCTCTTCAATGCACGACTCATTCTCTTAAGTAGAATCGTTGCCAATTATCACGACTGAAATAATTTGTTACTCAAGACAGAAGTGACTTTGTGTGGCAACGCTTTGCAATTAGCAGTTCCTGCTGGGAAAGATGTTTGAGAGTAAATAGTGCGACAGAACCAGAATCCAAATTTACCTGACACTATCAAATAGCATGACAGAGCCGATGATTTATTTTCAGTTTGTTTTCGAATACAATGGGCTTCCGCCCAGCCACCAGACGAGCGGAAATTCCCGGTGAGAGCCTCCATCTCGGACTCCCTGTCATTGCAGAAGCATTTTTGGAAGCGCTGAAATCGCCACTTCATTCAATTTCCCTGTTGACAACAGGTCAACCTTTTCATTCTTGCGTCCATTCACGGATGGCCTAGGTGATTATATTCTCTTCACACGTCTTTCTTTCGATCTCCCTTCCTTTTTCTATACCGCAATGTATTCCTGCTGAAATCACTCTAATCTTTCTGAAAGGAATCATTATTACAAAATGAGCGAATGCCTGTTATCAGTCGTAGCGAAAAGCAATTTCAGTAAATCGTTGCTCACTGGGTGTTGTCAAAGGCCAGCCACCCAGACCAGGTTACGATAAGCCACTTTACAAGACAGAACCAGTTTTGCTGATCTGTGAGCTGTTCGCTCGTACTGGAAGTCCAGCTGGCAGACGCTGGAAGAGCATCTCTATACAGGTCGGGTTTCATGAGTGTTGAAAGCTTTAAAGGGACAGTGGTCACAACATCTCTCTCTCTCTCTCTCTCTCTCTCTCTCTCTCTCTCTCTCTTATTTATAAAAACTTTTTTTCCCTCTCTAGATATATATGTACCTATACAAATAAATTTAGGGCTAAATTTCTTCTCAGCCTTTCGTCTCATAAAAGGATACAGTAAAATTAGGGGCAATGATACTGCAAAACCAAATCCTATACAGGAAGAACCAGAGGAGCGATGAAGGAACAGCGGAGCAATAAGCCAAATAGCAAAGCGCAAAAGTGATCGAAAACTATAAGCAAATATTTAAATCATCCACAGGCGAACATTATTATGCATCCTCTTTAAAATTGTAACGACAATAACGGCTTCAGAACTATCGACTCAGTGCAGTTTACTAAGACCCGACAACGTTGCCTTTCTGACAGTCATGGCCATCGACACCAACACGACAATAACAACGAAAGACAATAACATTTAATTATCATCAAATAACACATCAGAGTAAAAATCGTGGCGAATATATATATATATATATATATATATATACAATATATATATACGATATATATACATATATATACCTATACATTTATTAGATATATATGTATATATATATTATATATATATATATATATATATATATATATATATATATATATATATATATATATATATATATATGAGGTAATCCGTATCTATGACTAAACAGATCTAATAAAACTAAAGAACAAAGAATAATCAAATAGTTATAAAATATACAATTATATAGTACACATACCCTTATAAAGCTATACGCATTCAATATTAACGCATGTTGTCGCAAAGTTTATACACATGAAAATCGCCTCACTCCACGCCCGCACGGACAAACAACGCGCACACACACACACACACATATATATTATATATATATATATATATATATATGGCATGTATGTATGTTATATATATATATATATATATATATATAATATATGATATATATATATATGCATGTAGATATATATATATATATGCATTGTATATATTGTATATATATTATATATATATATATATATATATATATGTATTGTATATATATATGTACATATACATATATATATATATAATATATAATGAGGTAATCCGTAACTATGACTAAATAGATCTAATACAACTAAAGAACAAAGAATAATCAAATAAAGCTATAAAATATACAATTATATAGTACACATACCCTTATAAAGCTATACGCATTCAATATTAACGCATGTTGTCGCAAAGTTTATACACATGAAAATCGCCTCACTCCACGTCCGCACGCACGCAAACGCACAAGCACAAACACACACACACACACACACATATATAAATATATATATATATGTGTGTGTGTGTGTATGTGTGAATGTGTATTCACAACCAGATACAAATGAATTAGCTTCACTGAGGCCATCCTTATAAGCGAATAAAGCGAAATTTATCACTATCATCTGGTGGCGAATGACGGTCACCCATTGAGGAATCCCCCCATTCATTGTCAACACTGCTTGATTGAGCCAATTCAACGGCATTCACTCACTTGGCTGAATGACAGCTCCGCCGCCATCCTGGTCTCGATGCATACTTTAGCGTCACAACTCTGCAGATAATGTGTGGACGCTGCGTCCACGATGGTCAGCCAGTATACGATCACCCATCCACACCACTTCACTTTAGACCGAAGTTCGATTCTCGGCTCGGCCAACGCAGAACCAGAGGAATATATTTCTGGTGAAAGAAATTCATTTCTCGAATAAAATGTGGTTCGGATCCCACAAGAAGCTGTAGGTCCCGTTGCTAGGTATCCAGTTGGTTCCTAGTTACGTAAACAGCCCTAGGAGAGCTGTTAATCAGCTCAGTGGTCTGGTAAAACTAAGATATACTTAACTTTAAGTTCACTTTAAATTGAGATTCTCTGCCTTTTTTTCCGTGTTCCCTCACAATTACTCCAACTGATTTTCATACGTTTGGATTCCTTTCGATGATTAGTCCAGACTTTGGCCTAAATCTTATATTCAACTTAACTCAACTCAAAGGCCATGCACTGGGACATATGAGGTCATACAGCGATGAAATGGAAATTGACGGTAAAAGGTTTGAAAGGTGTAACAGGAGGAAAACCTCAAAGCAGTTGCGCTAAGAATCTATTGTTAGGAGAGGGTGACAAGTAAGATGAAGAAAGAGAATATGAAAGGAGGAACACTAAAAGGAACAATATAGGTTGCAGCTGGGGGCGGAAAGCACGCTGCAAAGAACCTTAAGTAACGCCTACAGTGCACCGCACGAGGTCCACTGACAGCGCTACACCCCTACGGGAAGGGCAGACTTTGAGTGGCCAAGCTCGTCTTGACAATTAGAAATTTCGCCAAATTAATGTTCACGGGATATGTCAGTGGTGATTCGTACTGATGTCTAATCATGCATAACGACAGGTAAACAAGAAGTGCAAGGAAACAGATGGAGAACTAAGGCAATGAAGGTGAGGTAGACAGAAAAGTCATAGACGAATAGGTAGGGCTTAGTGCGAATACGGATTTGCGATTACCAAGATTATATTTAACCAAAGTATTCGAGCTTTCTGACTCATTAGTATTCGCGGACGTTAGAAAAATGTCTTTATGCTTCTAAGGATGGTAATAATTTAGGCTTTTGTTTTAAACTCCGTTGTAGAAATATAAAAAACGACAAATATAGAAGAAACACAAAAGTTAGGACAAGTCAGATGTATAACTATGAGATAAGTATATAGAGTACTAGGTAAAACGCGATTAAAATATTTAAAAAAACAAACAAACAAACAAATGCACTCAAGAGGTGATTGGAATGACAAGTGGAAAAGTGCAGAAGTTTGTGAATCCTTCTTAACTTGGCATTAACCATATTAAGGAAACGATTCGTTAACCTCCTTGCAATCACGGCGGTTTTATTCTCTCTCTCTCTCTCTCTCTCTCTCTCTCTCTCTCTCTCTCTCTCTCTCAGGTATCACTACTAAGCGACGATATTCTAAAGGAAGCTACTACAACAATGCGACATATACCCCAACATTTCCGAGTCGGTCTTTTGTTCTTTAATGTTTAAGAGAGATTAGAAATGTTGAGCCACAGCTTCCCGTATACGTGGACCCTTCGTATGACGAAAAGAAAAGTCAGAGAAAAAGCCCGGTTTCGAACCACAGGGGGTTATACATTACCGACGTCTGTAAAAGGACAAATTTTTAAATCAATTTGTATTTTTCATAGCTAACAGACCTGAGGTCTTAACAATAGGATATTTTTTTATTGTTGGTAGCATGACTGATCGTTATAAGAATTTCGACCGCCTCTCCTTTTCGTATCTACTAAAACGCTTCTTTCTTTTCAGATGTTTAAAGCTTTTATTTTATTTTTCTTTATTCTTTTATTTATTTTATTTATTCATTTACTTTTTGCTAGTTACATTCCTGTTCGTACTGCATTTTTCACCTCTCTGAAGTTCCAGGTGCTTCACCTTATCACTTGCTACTGTGCAGTCTCTTCCAATTCGCAAGAATGTCCATTATCAATTGTTTTTCCTTTGACTTACTGACTTACTTCTTTCCTTTTCTCATATTTCTCTTGCTTTTTCTAACCTTTCCTTTCCAGAATTTGTCATTCCTTATAATCATAGTTCTGTTCTTGTTATCAAAGTCTCTGGTCCCTGGTAGCCCTTCCTTTCTGTCTCATCTTCACTTCAATTTAATCCCTCCGCGTCTTCTTATTCTTCATCCCTTGACACTGAACCTCTTTCTGACTTTCTTAATGCAATCTTGATTGGTTGAAGTTCCCTTTTACGAAGAGTTTCGGTCTTGAACGCAAAACAATAAATTCTATCAAAAACCATATCAAGCGAAATGAAATCTAAAAATGAAATCATTGCTATGGTCTACTTTTCACATGTCATTTAGGATATTTCTTAAACATGTCTTTTAGAGAACAAACCTTTTTTTGTAAGTTATTAGAAATGTCTTATGATAATATTTTTTGGGTAACTTTCTATCCTTTCAATATCAGAATTAATTAGCGTTTGTAGCATCACCTCACTCATTAAAATACGTCATCCGGCAGTTTAAGTCCTCATCTAGCCTTCTGCAGCCCCACCTTCCTTTCTTACAGATTAGAGATGAAGGTCATAAGACAGAATATTAATTCTAGATAATATGCTTCCTGGTGATTGTTCTTCGTAGATTTTTATATTTTTTTTTACTGTTTCTTGCTTTTTTCTTTTCCTATTTGATCCGAAATGTATTAAGAATTAAAACGGCATTTTATCAAATCCTCTTGGTAACTGATTCTACCTTTCTTGATACAATAATAAGTCGGCTTGTGAATGCTTTACTTCCGGTAATTACCTATAGATCCTTCGAACTTTACATTATAGCATTTCCAGGTTCCCCTGGCAAACTCTCCCGTATGAATTTGGCCTACAATATTATCAAAACACTTTTTACCTGGTGACATTCACAATCTTCCCCTGATATTTACAGTGTTTTGCCTCTTTCCTGCCTTTATTTTCCTTTCTGTTTCCGTTTCTTACATCTGCTCCTTCCTTTACACAAATGTGTAGTTTGTTTTGAATTTTCTTGCTATGCGATTACAACCGTAGGGGGTGTTCCTTGAGTATGTCAATACCTGATGAATAGCAATGGCAAAAATGGTGCTGTCTAAAAAGTCCATATATATATATATATATATATATATATATATATATATATATATATATTAGATGGAATTCTGTTGTTACAGAACATTTTTACCAGTCATTGTCAGCCCATTATGGAATTCAACCGCCTTTCCACGATTCTTCACTCACTTCCAGAAGTCAAGCCAGTTTTCCGCAAGTTTGAAAAAGAACTGAAAACAGACTACACCGGCGGATATATATATATATAGATAATATATATATATATATATATATATATATATATATATAGACTTTTTAGACAGCACCATTTTTGCCATTGCTATTCTTCAGGTATTGACATTCTCAAGGAACACCCCCTACGGTTGTAATCGCGCATAGCAAGAAAATTCAAAAACAAACTACACATTTGTGTAAAGGAAGGAGCAGATGTATATATATATATATATAATATATATATATATATATATATATATATATATATACACACATATGTATATCTATATATATAAATAGATATAGATATAATAACAGTATATATATTATAGATATTATATATATATATATATATATATCTCAGATATATATATCAAAAGCATATATATACATATATATATATATTATATATATTATATATTATATATATATCTCTATATAATATATAGATATACATTATTAATTTATATATTATATATATTAATAAAGATTATATATATATACTATATATAATATATATATATATATAGTATATATATATATATATATATATATATCTAAATATAGAGATATATATAGATCTATATATATATATATATATAGATATATATAGATATATATATATAAAATTTAATGGTAAACTACAACCTGTACATCTCAGTTTTCTCCACGCTTATCAGGTGAGCTTACCAAAGCCTTGAATCTGAAAAGAGATTATATAATATATAAAGTATTCTCTCACTGGGAGGACTCAAACCTCATACACTCATTTATTTTGGCTGATGGTCTATACCTGGTTTCTGGGTGCCAATACAGTAGTATTTCTTCTATGTTCCCGGATTCTGATGTGACCATTATGATACTGAACTTCATTACGCTTGTTTAGTTGAATATAGAGTTTAGGCCAAAGACCAAACACTGGGACCTATGAGGTCCTTCAGCGCTGAAATGGAAGTTAACAGTAAAAGGTTTGAAAGGTGTAACAGGAGGAAAACCTCGAAGTTGCACTATGAATTAACTGTTAGGAGAGAGGGTGGAAAGTAAGATGAAGAAAGAGAATATAAAAGGAGGTACAGTAAAAGGAACGATAGTGGTTGCAGCTAGGGACTGAAGGCACGCTGCAAAGAACCTTAAGTAATGCCTACAGTGCACTGTATGAGGTCTACTGACGGCACCACTCCCTCACGGGGTCATTATTTTTGTAAAGTACTCATTAACTCACTACCATTTCCACCATCCTATCCCAGCCTTTCCTAACCTAACCTAGAGTATAGAGCTGCAAATCTATTTGGTTGCGGTGATTTGCTCCATCCCTGGACGTCTTATAGCCTTGCATGAGGGGATGCATCTTAACCTCGGGTGGCTCATCCCAACTGGTAAGGGGAAGGGCTAAGTCCCCGGAACTTCATGAAAACCTCAAATAAATGGATAACCTTTCTCACCTTCAATCTGCCTATAGGTGCCATGTCCTACCTGGCTGGGGGTTTTGTCCCACTGGACCCTTTAACCTTGTGTTAAGAAACGCTCTGTAACCTTAAAAGAAGCTTCGTACTATCTTGAATGGAAAACTGACTGGCACCCTCTCAGTTTGTCTGTTTGTATGGTGTTTTTACGTTACATGGAACCAGTGGTTATTCAGCAACGGGACCAACAACGGCTTTACGTGACTTCCGAACCACGTCGTGAGTGAACTTCTATCACCAGAAATACACATCTCTCACTCCTCAATGGAATGGCCGAGAATCGAACTCGCGACTACCGAGGTGGGACGCCAACACCATGCCAACCACGGCACTGAGGCGCTAGCAACCTATCAGTGAACTGCACAGTTCAGAAAGCTTAAAGCCGATGTTACAGCCACACGTGCATTGCAAAAAGCTCTGCTTTCAAAACTAGTTGTATCTCAAAGCTATGTCTCCTGCTAATTTCTGAATATCCAAATGTATAGCAGGGCTAAACACAACCTATATCTGGATAGACAGCTACTCCAACCGAGTTTAGTTAATAAAACATAAAAATGCCAAATTTAGTTTCGTTTTAAACGCTAAATAGGCCCATCCTCACCTGTGTTTTAATTTCTGCAAATGTACTACACACTCTTCAATCTAAAGATTTGCAGACAGATTCCTTTACAGGAAGTGAAAGAACGTAATAGGCGAGTGTTTTCTTTGCTCATTCAAGTGTAACGGGGATATAAAAGATAAACTTCTCTTTGTTTAGGTATTATGTAAATCACCATTGAAAACGTGCTACTGTAGCCTATTGATCCGACAATGATACACTTTAGCCGGTTTTAAATGATCCTAGCACTTGCTTTCAAGCTAAAGCTACTCTTGTTAGAACAGTTTCTGTTATCGGTATTCATCTATTTACGTTCGGGTTAGCTGAATCTCCCACAGGGATAACGTTTATTGCGGGACAATAATATCGATCGCGGGGAACGGCAACTGGCAGCCAGCAATGCTGTCAGACGTATGATTTTAGTGCGTATCAAAATTGTTATCACCGAGCTTGTCACATACGTTAATTTCAAATCTATTTTTTTTTTTTTCTTCTTTTTTGTTCCAGAAAAATAATTCGATTATTTACGAGTGGGCACACGTTCCCACAAGGCCATTGTTTAATAAGAGTTTGCATAAATTCGTTTAGACAGTATTGTTAATAAGTTTGGATAAGCTGCCAACCTCAGAGTGTTGTATACACTTTGTTACGGGCTGCTCTGTGAGCAGAGAGACCCGTGCTGACACAAGGTCAGCTAAATCAAAAACAACAACATGTATACACTTTCGTTCTTATGTTTATTCAGACAATTTTCATTAGAGATGCAGTGTCCTGTTCATATTGTATTCCTCTCTCTCTCTCTCTCTCTTGACGCATGTAAGAATAACTCGCGGGCGGGCATACTAAAAAATACAAACTTCCACATTGTATGTATATATAATATATATATAATATATATTATATTATATATATATATATATATTAATATATATATATATACATATATACAATATATATATATACATATATATAGTATATAAATATATATGCCTAAAATATTTTCTGTAAAAACAGAATTCCATATAATACAAGGCGCCCATAAAACACCCAAAAAGGTAGAAATTATAGCTTTATATCTCGAACTCGAAGGCAACTGGACTAGGAGGTAGAGAACTGTATATATGTATGTATGTATGTATGTGATGTATGTATGAATATATAGATATATATATATATATATGTGTGTGTGTGTGTGTGTGTGTGTGTGTGTGTGTGTGTGTGTGTGTAGTTAAAAGGATATGTGGATGATAGCCTAATATTTTGGGATGATAGATGGGACAATTTCAACGATTTTCTTTCAAAATTAAATGCATTAGTACCCAGCATCAAATTCAATGTTGAATGAGAAACAAACAACAAAATTTCTTTTGCTTTATGGTTTAAGAATTAGAAACACGGCCGAATACAAATTTACCATCCAAAAAACCAACATTTTCACTATCATATATTCACTATTTTAGTTATCATGACATTTCTTTCAAAATTGGCGTAGCCAGCAATTTGTTCTTAAAGTCCCTTATGGATTTGCTCTCCGGAAATCTGGAAAAGGTATTTGAACTAATTTGTAAGCAGTAGTCATCTCTGAAGTACTCCATTCATAAAACTGAGAAAGTTACCCATAATTCATACAGCAAATAAAATCAAAACTCCACACCTGGACAGGATTAATACGTTGACACAGACACTTGGAAATTATAACTTTTTTATTTTTACCTACCGAAGTCCCTGATCAACTTCCAACAAATGCCAATCCCCAAAGACATAGGAGTATACATCCCTTCCCTTGACTATGACCAATCCCACATGGATCGGATTTACCAGTTAAATCACTGCCCCAAATACTAACAAAACACAAGCATTGATTAAGATATGGCCAACAGAGTTCAGCTATATTTAACCACATAAATGATCATGATCACATAATAAACTGGAATACGTCACATATAATTCATAACAGAAATTGTCGGTTCAAAAGCCAACTAGCAGAATCAGCACTGATTAAACAAAGACATACTATCAACCTCTCAAAAGAAGCCTGGGATTCAGATCTGATTGACAAATCTTACTCCAACCAGCGTTTGAGTAGATTAAGATGAAGCTGTCAACAGGAGAGATGCAGCAACTGACTTCTGGAACTTTCCTTCAATTGACTGTTTAAGTAGCACGGCTCTACTTCCTAATCCATTACCTGTCAGCTGAGGAAGGCAGTTGTCTTCGAAATATAATGCAAAATTTTCTAACTTTTTGGTGTTTTTATAGGCCCATTTTTTCATTTTATTATATTATTATTATTATTATTATTATTATTATTATATATAATATATATATATATATCTATATATTATATATATTATATATATATATATATATATAAAGGTATAAGCCACAAAGGAAAAATAAACATCGGAGTTTCTACAAGATTTTTCGACTCGATGTCCTTTACTTAGCAAAGTAAAGGACGTCGAGTCGAAAGATCTTGCAGCCTCTCCATTGCTTATTTCACAAAGGAAAAATAAACAACGGAGTTTCTCCAAGATCTTTCGACTTGACGTCCTTTACTTAGCAAAGTAAAGGACGTCGAGTCGAAAGATCTTGCAGAAACTCCATTGTTTATTTTTCCTTCGTGGCTTATACCTTTATTTATGGATTATCACGTTCCAAATTTCTGCTTCACATCAGGACCAAACCTAGGTCTTCCAGTTGAAAGACGAGACCGCTGCCAGCCAGTCCACAAAAGTCAGTTGGGAAGCTGGTGAAAACCCACTGGTATGCGAGGCAGTTAGCCTGCCCAGGTAAAGCCTTACTAGGAACAGTGGTACTTAGGTTCCAACTTCTTTTATGATTTGTGTGGCCTGGTTAGCAGTGGTCTCGTCTTTCAATTGAAAGACCTGGGTTTGATCCTGAGGTATCAAATTAATATATATATATATATATATATATATATATATATATATATATATATATATATATATATATATATATGTGTGTGTGTGTGCGTGTGTGTGTGTAGAATCTACTGGTCACTTTTTTTACCAGATACATATGCAATTGTAGTAGCCACAATGCCCTCTTAACTTCTTGAATTCCCTGCTCTTTTTTGGATACGCTTGTCACTACAAAGCCTGAAATCCAAGTTCAAAGAAATTTGAAGCAGAAATTGTGATGTCCGGTCCTGGGAAACAAACCCAGGTCACGTTGCCGACCTCTTTGTGATTTGATTATTGGACCTGGGTTCGTTTCCCAGGACCGGACATCACAATTTCTTCTTCAAATTTCTTTGAACTTGTATCTTCAGGCTTTGTAGTGACAAGCGTATCCAAAAAAGAGCAGAGATTTAAGAAGTTATGAGGACATTGTGGCTATTACAATTGCATATTTATGTATATATGTATATATATAATGTGTGTATGTATATTATTTCCATGTATATGTATATTGAAGCAATCGTATTTAAGTAAACAAAAGTTTGCGTGTACAAGTATGCACAGGTTCCTCGATTTTTTTTTTTTAATTATAAGTAGCTAGCATCTCTCTTCAACGCCGCATTTTAAATTCAGAATGCTAATTCGCTCCTCTCCTGGCGTTCTTGTTAACCGGCTCATCAGCTCTTCCATATAAGCTCTTATTCCCCACTTATATCTGATTGCTTATGCAATCGCATCTTCACTTCCATAAAGGGACGAAGGAAGCGGCTTCACATGTATGCTAATATCTGTTCAGACTAATTTAAGCGCTCTGAAAGGACCCGAGAAACAAACACTATCTGTCAAGGGTCATTACGTATGAGTTTAATGACTGATAATTTATTTCGTTAGAGTCGGAGTCGGCAAACCTCGGTGGGTGATTATAACACCTTTCACTAACTTTACATCCGAGTGGTCTGGTAGTTTATTAAGCAAGTTGCTTCGTAAGTGTAAGAGGTTGATCGATAATTCAGACCTCTGAATTATCAGTGATTAATAAAGTTGCTCGCGATGTTAAGCCCGCCGACAGCATTGCAATAAAATTAAAAGGATTATATTCTAAGAAACTGGTGCATGAGTTATGGTTGCTTAATAATTAATCCAAGAAAGGAACATTACAAAATAAACACTTTAACCTTTGCTGGAAAATTATGTTGGTTATAAACATCCATAATTAATAATGTTAAACAGTAAATTCAGTACCATGAAACCGCTTTTGGCTATTAATGAATGTTACGGGTATCCCTAAAAAAACTTGTTGTCATTTATTCAGCATGAATCCGTTATGCAGACGAAAAGGGCTATTCATTGGAATAACTTAAGAATGAAGCACAGACTGAACAACTCTGACAAACGCAGCAACACAGTATGTATCCAGCAAAAGGATCCTGTGAACATCCAGAAGACTTTCAACAGCCCTGAGCAAGAGAATAAGCTCAGAAGCCTCCCAATAAGCGTCTGACAGAGTGAAACTAAAAAAGAATCATTTTCATAACGGAAAAGACGAGTTTCTTACCAAAGCTTTTCAAAAAGGCATGGAACAGATGTGACATCTTAGGACTAAATCACACTCTCTCGAGTTCTGCTTGTTATGAATGAAGAGGTGTCTCAGAAGATTAAAATAATAATAAGAAATAGAAGTGTGGACAGTAAAGGGAACGCAATGAGCAAAACCAAGTTAATATTGGAAAAGACTATTAAACCAAGCTAGTATTGGAAAATGAACTTTTACAGTAGAAATTTTCGAATAATAATCACAAAGAAGAGAAACTACTGTTTAGGGTGTGTTGTTGTGTTTGAAATCAAGGAAAATGCTCCATGAAAGGATGAAACACAATGAAGTCATATGAAACAGACGTAATGAAATAGTAGTCACTATATGCGTTACATATGCACGCGCATACGCTTTTGCACACATAAATGTAAATATATATCGATGTATCATACCATGGGTTAGTTTCTATTTACAATAGCTATATGAATTTATGGTGATTTCACGATGCATGTATATACATACACACATATACGTAGGTATGTTTGTATGTATATATATATATATATATATATATATATATACATGTATATATATATATAATATATATATATACATGTATATATATATATATATATATATATATATATATATATATATATATATATATGTGTGTGTGTGTGTGTGTGTGTGTGTGTGTGTGTAGTATATGTGTGTGTAGTATATGTGCAAAAATACATACATACACGCAAATATATACATATATATATATATACATGTATATACATATGTATATATGTATATGTATTATATTTATATAAGATGATTGACTGGTTTGTGGCTATTAAAACTGGCATCACAACATCTTGATTATTGACGCCGGTATGTAGTACGATGACAGTCGAGACATCCGCTTAAAAACATCATGCTGTCGTTCATGATTCTTGCAGAGAATCTATTAATTGAGAGTTGGAAAATCCAGCTTTCACCGCTGACATTTGCAAATGGGAGAAATGTATTTTATTAGACCATCTTACTGAATTAAGTTTGAAAAACACTTGCATAGTTGACATTATAAGTTGATATCCTTCAAATCGCTGTAAATACTGTACTGCTTGTATAAACGACTTTTGCAGTTATTTGTCCCTTAGTGCATGTTATCATCAAATCCATCACTTATGAGACTTTCATCAGTCACGAGACTTTCGTAAGTGATGTAGGCCTGTTGTTGTCTTATGGTGCTGGTAACATACGAATTATTTCATTTTCCTAAAATTCATAATATCTAATGCTATTTCTAAAAATAAATCCATTTCAAAAAATAAATAAGAACATTCATTCACTAACTTGATTGCTAGTTTGCTTATCTTAAATTCTGGACCGCTTGTGGTTTTAGACGAATTTGTCTGTTGACATAGCTGGGCAAGGGCTATTCATGGTGAATAATCAAGTTATGAACAAACATGAGCTAAATTAATACCCCTCTTTCCTTCCAATACACATATATATGTAGTTATAACAAGTCCTATTTTCAGTGCTGAAGGAATCTTGTATTTTGAATCTTGTGTTTTCAGAGTGCAACTACTTCGTGGTAAGAAAGTATATAATCCTGGTAAAGTCATTTCATTTGGGTGTCCTACAGTAATACCTAACTTCCTGAATACCTCGAGGAAAATCAAAATAACTTTAAGTAAATCATGTCTCTCCTTCTTCTCAGGTGTGGTTGGATCTGGAGTCGGTGCTATTGGGAGAGGACCATGGAGACATGCATCTCTATCAAACGCAGCAGCAGGTTCCCCAGGAAACGAATAACCATGCCCATGGTGATGACCTCCACAATCACTCTACCCACCCTCCTGAGGCTCATAACCACCCACCAGACCAAAATGGAACTCTCTCTTCTCTGCATCTGAATGCTCATTCCCCTACAATTCATCATGCAGCCACTCACAACCAGCATCAAACGCAGCATCCTCCTGCAAGTCACCACCTTTCACTTGATCCAATCAACAACTCATCCAACCACTCCCCTTCACAAAACACAATTCATTCACCAAGCCAGGTCACAATACCTTCACCAGCTCCAGGAATGATGCCCGAGAATATCCACTCTTCCAGTCATTCTACTACCCAAGGAGCACCCCATCCGCCAGTATATACGTCTCATGTTTCAGCACCTACGACCTCAACAATAGTCGAACTAGGAGGCATGAGATCGTTTCCACCACTGACTGGAATGGCAGAACATCACCAACCAATTCCACAGGCAAACACAGTCGCTCCCCTACCCTCCCTCCATCACTCTCAACACCCTTTAGCCAGTGCATCAACACTTACTAGGGGCAGCACCCCTGGAATTCCTCCCATGTGCGACTTGGTCGAAGGATCTATGATGTCCCCGTTAGCGGCCCACACTGCCCTCCCTCCAACGCCTCCACATCAGGATCCAAAATATGACTACACGAACAGCCATGCTGGATATGAAAATTCCAACGCATGCCGAATCAAGAATGAGTATGGTGATTTTAATCAAAACCTAAATCTTCGGACTGGCGTGAAGCGAACATACCCAGACGGATCATCCTCTCAGGCGAAGTACCCCTGCGTTGCAAACTCCTATCGTCGTGAAGAAGTATCTTATCAAGCACCTGTTCCACCTCCCCTCCAATATATGGGAACACCAGGAACTTTGCAACCGCAGCAAACACAGCAACTTCAACAACAGCCACAGCAAATGCAGCAGCACCCGGGGGGCACTCCACAATACGTACTGCCTCCAACCCCTCCACAGTACCCAGCGGGGCCTCACACGCTCCAGCACCATCCGACTCACCATACTGATTATTCTACCACAGCTACAGCCTGGACCCCTACACCCACTCCTTACGGTGGTTATGCTCAGTACCTAGACTTTAACTCGTGTCCCCCAAACCCACTGAATAACAGCGTTCTTCCTCCTCCCGAAGTCCCTCCTCCACCGACCAAACCCAGGAGGAGACGTGCCCGGAGGAAGGTTATTATTCATAAATGCCCCTACGAGGGCTGCATAAAGACTTACATCAAATCGTCACACCTGAAAGCACACTTAAGGACCCACACAGGGGAGAAGCCTTATACATGCAAGTGGAAAGGATGCGGCTGGAGATTTGCAAGGTCAGACGAACTGACACGCCACTACCGGAAACACACTGGTGACCGGCCTTTCCAGTGTCGACTCTGTGAGAGGGCATTTTCCAGATCGGACCATCTAAGCCTTCACATGAAGAGACATATAGCACTTTAAATCTCTATGTTCTTTGCTTTACATTTAGACAAATGGAAAAGTGTGTAGCGAATTTTATTCCAGGCAACGGAACATTTGGAGCTCATCCAGAATCCAGGATATAAAGTTATGGAGCAAATATTTCTGTCACATTGCCCTGTGAAGGTTTGTTGAGAGTAAACTCATCAACGGGACACTGACTGAGAAAAATCGGAGTAAGGCCTAAGAATAGGACCATTTTAAATTCAGTCTAACTGGATATGCACAGATCGATAAACACGGTCAAATACCTACAAAACTACATCCAATCAATTGAAACTGATTTATTTATTCTACTGATAAAGTTACATTGAAAGATTTCCAAAGAATTTTTATAGTGAAAACAAAGTTCTCTTGCTTGACAACTTTCCTACTCCACTGTTCAATATATTGAAACCAGCAGGCTTCTTTACGCGCTGAAGGGAACAGATTGCGTATATACATAGACATATCCCATTATGTGTAAACGTTACTAAGTTATAAAAAATAGTAATATTTCACTTCTCAGATGCGTAACTGATATAAACAGTTTATTGAGCATTGAAAAATTCCTCTTTCCTAAACATTTAATCATTTATTATAAATAATAAGTTAAAGGGAGAACTTACTGTTTCACGAGATCTTGTGTCATTACGATTTTCATCAAGAGGTTAACAAACACATTCCAACTTGCACACAAACAATGTATGTCTATAAAAAAAACCTTTACCGATAACAATACCAGAACAAATGTATTAACAGTACTTTTTTCCTAAAGGGGTTACATACCTTGTAAGACTTTGATATGATTTTTCTAAATGCGATATTTACTCATTATGCAAGTTATATTTTGATCAACTTGTTTTCACTGAATATTTGATGATAATAAACTTACATACATAACAAATATACAGCAAAATATGACAGGATATATAAAAAGCAAAATCGTAAGTACAGATTCCTAAATAACAATAAATGTCTTAAAAGGAAGAAGAAATCATTCTGGAAAAGAAACCTTTCGTTACGCCCATAATTCTTTAATAGTAAGTTGCAATGTATGATCGGCCAATGATTGAACTGATATAGACATGCATGTAAAAGCTTCCAACACAAAACCCGAGGCACACAATTACAACACTGTTTTCGACCTAAGGCACATCTCTATCGGTAACCGTTTTACTTCTTTCTTCGCTTACGAAGTATTTTGGTTGCGGTCTTGAATGGTTACTTGGAGTTCTTATCTTGTAGTGAGTCTCATTTGTTAGTAACTCACTTGTTACTCCCAATATAGAGACTAGTAGTTGGGACCTCAACATACAATTTACAAAATTAAAGGAACACATGTACCTACAGCCGACACTTGTGGACGCACTAACATTCTCTAACAAAGTTAACCCTTGGTGTTTGAAGATGACACAAAGATGATAAGTACTGATAGGTAATGCTAAAAAACTTTTAATTTGGACTTCAGCTAGATATAGATATATCCAAGTGTCAGCGTTATCCACATCATTTTTACTCGCCACTTCCGGGCGCCCAAAAGGAAAAGCTATGTCTATGTAAACAATAGAAGTGAAGAGACATTCATTAACAACACACAAAGGCAAATGAGAGCCTGGGAAAAAAAAAGATATGCACACAGTCTTTCAAAACTTCTCGTTCTATTAAAGTAACAAACCTAAGAGCATTCCCCCCCAAAAAATATGAACACTAGGATGACGTTAGCACCTAAATTTTGTAATAACTTGTTAAAACTGTAATGCTATTTCCATTTCTTATGTCAGAGTGGGCTTAGCATTTCCACAATATATAGTTTCTAATTTTTCTTCAAAATTACGCATTCAAATACTTTCGATTCTCGAACGAATTAAAGACAGTTAAATATAAGCCAAAAATGCTCATATAAACTATCAGTAACATCAACTTACAGATGCAAACAAAGTTGAGATGAAGAGATACTGAAGACCCTAAGTATTCCTGCAGTCAAAGAGCCGACATGCTCTGAATTCCCTCACTTAAAACCCTTTGTTGGCACAGATTACTCGACAGTCCCAGTTCTGGGCAAGATTTAAACGTCGGATGTTTTGGACAGATAATGTTCTGAACAGTCTGGTAGTGATTTTGAAAAAAAACCCCAGCGAACAGCTTAAAACCTTGTACTGAAAATCTGGTTGATACTGTCATCACTTGTGCTGACTCAAAACCTCATTTCATGGATCCGGAAAACATCGCTTAATATAAAAGCATTTCTGCTTACGTGACTTTGTACAATTGCTTCCTTTTGGTTTTGGAAGAAGTGAAAACCCGAGTGAATACAACGGGTCATGGAATGATCTTCCCAAGAGAAGACAACTTGTGATTGTTCTCTTTGTAAATATTTCTGTTGCACCGCATTTCGTCAGAGGGCTGATAACTGTAGATTGATACCCTGCTCCCCTTTTCTTGTAAATATCTTCAAAAACATGATGACCAAGTTTTATTCACAGTTTGTTTGTAAATAGTTATTTTTGCGAGTTATTTTTCCTACGAATGATCTGAAAGACGTTGTTGCTGTAACATGCCGGCTGCGTTCTTCACCTACTTCATTTTGCAGTTTTGGAGTCGACTCATGGAACTGGCTTCATACTGATTAAATACATTTGTGATAAAGGAGTAATTATGACCCAAAGCAAAACATTCAAAGACGAAGACCATATTTTTCCTGGGCATATTTCATCTTACAGATTTTTTTTATAAGACACAAAAATGGAATGTAAACACAAGGTAAACACCCCTACAGAGCCTTAGGAAGCCGTGTCAGCAACACTGAATCTAGTCAGGCTGTGACGTTAACAAAGAATCTCCCATCTGTATATTTTGTAAAAACATTTTTTTAAGATAATAAAGATTTGGCAACTGAAAGAGTGCTTTATATTCACCTTAGGAAACATGGTGGTGTGTACAAAAAAATGCTACTTGTTCAGTGTCTACTTCGATCAAATCTTTATCCTTGCGTCAGTAATAAGACAGTTCAGAGGAGTTCCAATGTTCTAGGAGGGCTGAAACAAGTGAGCGAATCTAGAGTTATTTATCCTCTTATTGTTTTCACCTTTCAGTCTCGGTTGTTTCTCTACATCCTTATGATTTAATGCTTTCTATTGTATTGTATGTACAACCAATATCAACTATCAGCTTATTCATATTATTAAAATAGTTTAACCAGACCACTGAGATAGGCCGGAAGGATTAGGATGAAGTACCAGGTCTAGGCCATAGGCCAAGCACTGGGACCAAATAGGTCAATCGGCGTGGTGGAGAGAAAAAGAAAAAAATGCACAAAAAATATGTTTTTTACAATGGAAAACACGCGCACACGAAATACATTCATTAGTTTCTATACAAAAATAAAATAAAATAAAATAAAATCAATAAATATAATAAACATTCAGAATAAGTTACGTGACATTTTAAAATTTAGTTTTTTTGACATTTTAAAATTTAGTTTTTTTTTTGACATTTTAAAATTTAGTTTTTTTGACATTTTAAAATTTAGTTTTTTTAAAATTCATTCAACGCCCTATATATTTAGTTTTTTTTTCATTATTTACTTATTTATCTTTATATTTTATCAATTAAATTACAGTTTTTCATAAATATTACTATATTAGAATAATTGAAAATGTAGATTCTCACAAAATTTCCCTCATCGATTTTCTTCTAAAAGTTGATGAATGCTGTTGTCTATATTTTGGGCATTCATTCAATACCTACATGCCATGCGGACTGTTCATTAGTGTCCAAGTGTCAAACGAGTATGGCCTATTCGAAGACGCCTCAGAATTACTTGTATGTGTGTCTTTCTCTGATATGATGAACTCTTCCGATCGACGATTTCATGTTTTAATTAATTATATATAAGTTCCTCATTCTATATATTTTGCCATTTATTTCATATACCTTATATAATCACTAATAGGGATCTACTAACAGCATAAATTGAAGCAAACAACAACAAAAAAGTGAAGAAAATGAAAGAAGAATAAAGCCTCACTTTTGTTCACCTGATGTCTAGCATACTCTTAGGTCCAATAAGAGGAGAGTCCCTTCTGACGGCAGTTGACCTTAACAAATTTGGTTAATGGCTACACCTGCATCATTATTTGCTCGAGTTTTAAGTGGAAGCCCTGAATCGCTCCTAATTCCTCTCAGCTTTCAGCGTGAACATAATTCACCTCAAATGACCGCGTATATTGTAATAAAAGTAAACGTAAAATTATTAGTTATTTCATGGGTTTCTCCATCCTTGAAATGATGACTTTAGCTCTTCTTTTCTTTATATATATACCCAGTCATTAATTTATTTGAAAGGTAAACCTCAGTATAAGACTTATTTCAACTTGTTGAATCAGTACTATTAGCATTTTGTATAAACAGTTCTTTCAGTTCATAAACTCTTCAGAGAACTACTTCTAAACACACACACATACACACACACACACACACACACACTACACACACACACACACACACATATATATATATATATATATATATATATAATATAATATATATATATAGATATATATTTATGTAATAGATATTCTTATATATTGATGGGAATCCAGAGTTTTCCTAATTCATCTGCTTTCCGCTAAACGTATCCCTTAAAGCATACGTCCAATGACTGTGCTTTGAATTAATGATTTAATATTCATGTATGCATACGGAAGGAGGCTATAGTATGTATATCCGTCCGTCTGTCAGTCAATTACGGTCAAACGGCTGGTCCGATGGGCATGAAACTTGGCAGGGTTATAGTGTGGACCCGTAGGATGGTTTATAATCGGGTGTCATCCCACCCCCAACCCCTAATGGGCGTTATATCTCCATCCCTTTCAAGAGACGAGTGGACAACGTTAACCGAAAAATCAAGCAAAACGGCAATAATTGTTTAAGGGCTGTTTGCTTGTATCTATAATATCAACAATTTTACTAAGGCAACTGTTTCTAAGAAGTCAAGTCACCATTAAGTTATGGAAAAATAACCGAATGAGACTAATGGTAACCATTAATGCTTGAAATCTGATACCAGAAAACCAGTATTTTTCATGCATGTGAAACGAGGAATAGGTTTGTGCCTTACTCAGCGAATTATTCATAAAATTCACGAATGTATTACGTCTGCCCTGAAAAACTAAGGTTATTGAAGCCTGTTTCACAACCAGAGTAGTTTTAGGTACAATATAACGATTTGCCGCTGTGGTTTGTACAGAGCATTATAGAAATCTTTAAGAACTGGTTATTAACCATATTTAAAAATTCTATACTTTTTTTGAAATCGCATGACAGACAGACCAACCACTTAATTATGTTAATGACATTAAGGAAAAAGTGACCTGAGAAAACACTGCT
>NC_061099.1:54382636-54415136 GCF_015104395.2 Macrobrachium nipponense | reverse complement strand
CTTTTAATACCACCTGTTCTTCAGCCTCATTATTTTATTACATACAATTTCACCCGTAATCGTCATAATGCGTCCCTTTCAATCTCTCTCGTGTCAATACTTTTTTGATAAAATATTCATACATGACCTTAGCGAAGGAAGGGGGGGGGGGGGTCTTTTTCCTATAGCGTTTTGAGTAAGTATTGAAGGATTATCAGATGTTAAAAGCTATTCCCAAAATTAGAAGTATCTGTTGCTCTATCATCTTGGTCATGATTCCGATATCAACGACTGTCAAACAGATGGTAAATAAAAATGACATTTATCTATCTTTTTTTCTTTTTTTTATTTTAACGACTACCATTCCCACTTTGGAGAAGGTGGACTCGGGAACATCCTTCTGGTCTCTCAGTAATCTCTCAGGGATGAAGTTGCCAGCCTTAAACACATTTCAAATGTAGGTACTACAAGAATCGCCTCCTTCCCGCGCTATATATATATATATATATATATATATATATATATATATATATATATAATATATATATATATAATATATATATATGCAGAATTATGCTAGCAAAACAGAACTACAAACATATTCATACGATCAGAAGCACATTCATGATTATTATTTATTTATTTATTTATTTTTTTTAGGTTTTTGGCATCCACTATTTTATAAATATATCTACAGACATATACGTATCATAATATAATCATATATAATATGTATATATAAATATATATATATATATAATATATATATATATAGTATATATATATGTGTGTGTGTGTGTGTGTGTGTGTGTGTGTGTGTGTGTGTGTGTGTGTGTCCACTATTATTTTTATATTTTTTCCTTTTGCAAGGCGGTATGGCTCCAATTTTAATAGATCTGAGTCCCGTTGACCGCAAAGTGCGGTTAGAATTTCCACATAAGTACATACAGAAGTCGGACAAACTTTGATCAGAAAAACTCACTAGCGCATGCACGCAACGCACACGCAAGAAGGATACCTGAGAGCTTTTAATCTTCTCGCCCAATGTTCAAGATGTTTTGAACTAGCAGATTGCTGCTGCTGTTTCCTGGTATGATGATCAGACTAGACATAGTTCACCTGATAATAATGAAATTATCAACATATTTTACAGGACACCTCTGAAACGGATTGTCGGTGAAGTGTGTTGGTTACACATCTATTCGAGTGTGCTCGTGAGCAACAGTAAAATGCGCATGGTCTCTGGTGCGTCCATTACCATTATAGCATTACAAACGGGACGCCAGCATTTTGGTTTTCCAGTGACGTAAAGCATGTCTCACTGCAATCATGCTCCTAATCGGACAAAGATTAAGACATTAAGTCGTCTGCGCCAAATGTCAGCCGTTAAATCCTTGGAAAGCGCCCCAGATACGAAAATCGATGTAAAATTCCAAACGATGATTCAGAGAGGAATTTATGGCTATTCAAATTGTTGAAGCGATCTAGGGAGCAATGGTACGCGTTGGGTGTTGATTTCAATGTAAATTACGTTTTTCATTGTAAATTATGTCAAATCGTTTACTCAGCAGTAGAGGACATAGATCAATTGCTAGAGACACTGCACTGACGCAGAATTTAGAACTATATCATCGGCGCTACAGAGGTTTATTGTTATTACGTTGACAATACCTCCGATGATAAGTCAGTACAATTTCATGTTTGGTGCAATTAAGTGATTGAATGAGAATATGCAGCCACAGTGATGTCCATTGCAGGGGCTGGAATTGTCTGTTGACTATTTGAACTACCAATGCAGTGCATTACATTACCTTTGCTAACTCCTTTTATGAAGCTCCAAGAAGAGTTTCTTATAGGTTACTCTGTCAAAATGCTGTACATTTCACGAAAAAACACAAGAGAGACAGATGATTATGAAAAATTCAGTATATTCCTTTCAGGATATAAAGTAAGTTGTTGGTTGAATAGTTAGCTTTCAATCCAAACTTGTTTTATGTGATCAAAAACGGAAGCGGGCACACAAAACAAAATAAAAAAATAAATAAATAAGAGAAAAGACATAACTCTCTCTTGGCTGTCCTCTGGCCCTGTTATTATTAATCAGAGACAATATCGTTTGATTTCGCTTACGAGAAGAAGGGAAGCAAACTGCGACTCTATTGCAATGACATTGAACTGTTTCCGCTACGTTGTAAGTTGTCCCTAAGTTATGAACTTCACATAATTTAATGTCTATGTTTATTTATATATTTTAATATCTTGTGTAATACAAATGGAAGAATTAAAAAGCTTTTTAAAGTAGACGGAAAACTAAACAATAAACAAGGAGAAAAGGGAAAAAAGATATGGAAACATTCCTTAACAATATCTAAATAAATTGGTGGAAAATACTAAGTTAGTAAAAAGTGAAAACATTGAAAAAGAAGCGGAGATAAACGAAAAGCATAATGAATCAGGCAAAACCACATCAACCGAAAATGAAAAGAAAAAGGTCGCAAAAATATTGAAAGAGAAAAAAAAATGATTTCTGGGTGTTTCCGTTACCAAACCTGCCATGGATATCAAACGCGTTTACAGGTGGTGAATTAAAATAAATGTTTTAAACAAATGACATACAAATCTGACCTTTCTGGCTTGAATTACAGCAATCATTTTCTCTCGTAAGTTATTCATCAAATCAAATTTGTAGCTAAGAGGGATTCTGACATATAGATCCGATGAGATTTAGAGAAGTATTTCATATTTGATGATAAAAATTATACGATAGAAAGATCATCTACAAAATTACAAAAAGTCCATTTTGAAAAGGTGTGTTCTGTCGGCTAGACAGATGTTATGTCTTGTTGCATCTTCTCAACTATATATCCTGACTGAACACTGACATTGTACACTGAGAGAGATATCCGTCATCGTTACTATAGTGGATTCACATCAACCGTGCGTCTGACGTCTAGCCTAGTCCCTTACAACGCTCCTGATTGGCTGTTGATAAGCCAATCACAAGGCTGGAAACCCTCAGTCTCTCGAGAGTGTTCACATACGCAGGATGTATGTTCCACCTCTCCTGAGGGATACGTCTCTCAAAAGTAACCCCCAGGAGAGGTGAAACATACATCCTGCCTATGTGAACTATTGAAAAAGACAGAGTTTCTAGCCCTGTGATTGGCTTATCAACAGCCAATCAGGAGCGTCATAAGGGACTGGCCTAGACATCAGATGCACGGTTGATGTGAATCTACTATAGTAAGAACGGAGGGTCTGACGAACAAATGAACGAAAATGATCAATCTGAGCTATTGTGGTGACTGTTGTTTCAATATCATTATAATCTAGGGTTTAATCTTTTTGGGATTCAACTATTTTACCAACGACTGAGTATAAAACAGAGTATCAAATTAGAGTAGCAAAGCAATGGAGTTGACCGTTATTCGTACAATTATTATCAATAAAATATATATTACGAAGCTCTGGCTCTGTACTAGACATCGTTGTCAAAGAAAATGTAATTCATCCAAATTATCTATAAAAAATAAAACTAATAATAATTGTCTTTGTATTTAACAGACATTAACATAAAAACACGCGAAATACATGTGCGTGTTCTTTCGGAATAAATCAGTTGACTTAAATATATTTTCTAATTAAAAGCGTGTTTGTTTTTTATTTGTTTTCTGCTAAATTATACTATTAAAAAAAACAAGGTTTTTCAGCATTTTCCGAATTCTGGGCTAATTATTATAAGAAAGCAGAGGCGTCTTCTGACTAGAAAAATATTGATCTGCTTTTTGTATGTTTATCAAATTTCCAAGCAATAACTCGAACCTTCAATGCTGAAAGCGCTTTGGCATTTGAAACCTTTTACATCATTTTCATTGACTTTCTGCGTTTCCTGTCCTTCAGTAATGGACAAATTTTTTTATTTTTTCATTTTTTTACTTCCTAATTTCAGATTCGGTCACATTGCAACTATTCCAGTTCACTATTTTCATCATTCTACAATATTACTAGAGTACTCTACAACATCGCTTGCTGTCTACAATGCTTTTCAAATGTTTACCGAATGTCCATACTCCAGAATATTTAGTCCCGTCATAATCAGAACCCTGATCAGCCTTTGAAACGTGAACTTTCCGTCACTTAAGCGTTTTAAATATTTTATCATTTTAGTTTATTCCAAACCCTCAAGAAAGCGATTCAACAATCTGTGACATCTAACCTCTGCGAAAAAATATTCATCTTTTCAAACAACTCTACAATTCTGCATCAAATGAAGAGTCAATATTCCCAAACCTTTTTCTTCGATAAAATCGACATTCCGAAACAATCTGCTATAAAATTATGACTACATAAAATTTACAGCAATCTACAAAATAGCTACGATTTTCCAATGGATTTCACTTGTAACAAATGTATCTGATGCCCTTTAGCACTCAATTGTCTCTGGTAATATTTATTTCTTCACTTATCGATTTGTTGCACTTTAAGAGTTACATGATATAGTACCGTACAACAAAGACTCCTGAGAAAAGAAAAAGTAGAGAAATGTTAGAAGAGCATTATAAATGTTCTGGAGTCAAATAAGGACTTTAATTCTTGACTAACAAGGACCGTTGTAAGGTTTTGCTTAGTGTACTGTCACGAAAGCCGGTGGAATTCCATTTCAGGATTAATTTTTAGCTACCGACTTCCGATTGATGACGTACGAACACGAACTCGTATACATAACTGACGCCGAAATAATAATGAATAAAAAGAGTAAGAATCAAATTACATTCATGGCCAAGTATATATATCTGTTTGTTTGTATGGCGTTTTTAACGTTGCATGGGACCAACGGCTTTACGTGACCTCCGAACCACGTCGAGAGTGAACTTCTATCACCAGAAATACATATCTCTCACACCTCAGTGGAATGTCCGAGGTGGCAGGCCAAGACCATACCGATCACGCCACTCAGGCGCTGTATATGTATGCACTGGCCTGAATGCATATAGTCCCTACGCATATGTAACTGTGTTCATGCATGTAGACTTTCATATGTGTATTAATTTCAAGAGAAAAAAATATGTACATATATATAATACGTGTATATATATATATATATTATATATAATATAATATATATAATATATATAATATAATATAGAATACTACATATATATAACGTATTATATATATTATTACTTTATACGTATATCTATATATATATATATATATATATATATATATATATATATATATATATATATATATATATATATATATATTTCTCAACTCATTTCACAACCGGGAAAGTATACTAATTCAATTTACATTTCACATTGTTTTCTGGAAAGATGACTTGACAAATATACCTTTCACCAATGAGCGTTTCCAAAATTAATTAACTGCTTCACTGAGTGAATGAATCCCCGACATCGGCATCAGTCACAGAAACAATGAAATACTAGACTCCTCGTTCCTTTCAGTTGACCGAGTGAAAGTTCTTATCATGATGGGTAGACTTTTACAATACATTTGTTTAGGAGAGCTATTGGATGTCAACCTAATTAAGAACACGACAGAGAGAGAGAGAGAGAGAGAGAGAGAGAGAGAGAGAGAGAAATATAATGTTCTCGTGCCTATGACGCATCTCACGAAGGAATCGAAGCATTACTTCTTTACTTTCGAACCTGGAACCAAAATTTTGAGGGATTCTGAGAGAAGCAATTTTATATTAAGGTATGAAAACTGCTATAACTGGGTTTATTCCTAATTATCTATGCAGAGAGGTCTCTATACCAGCAAAAATGAAAACGTGGATAAAAATGGAGTTGGTAATTTCAGCATCAAGTCAAGTACAACGATAGGGCGCCTAAAAGCATGTTACGGTAGTGGCCGGCTTTCAATACCTCCCCTTTGCAGTGGGGAATTTCGGTGGCTCCATTCCTTTTATTTCACTTTGTGCCAGAAAAAGTCAATTGTTGCAAACCACCTTAATGGAAACCTGTTGAATCATAAATGTCAGGGAAAATAAAGCTAACTAAATTTCTCATTCCCCAGTCTATGACACCGAAGGAAATATGACCTAATGAAAAATGAATAAGTCGTAATGCCTTCCCTTTTTAGTGACTTTTAGTGAGGCGTAAGTTTTACTAAAAGAAACATGAGCAAGAAATGTAATTTTGTTTCTTTGTGAATCGGCGTCTGATCGAATATTTTCATAAATTTTGCTACGAAGATCAGTGCAGTAATAAGAAAAGCATTTCAGTTCAATCTAAGCGGTAAGAGAAAGTTTGATTTGATACTGCAGTGACACACATATGGTAGTCCCAGGCCTACAAGGTCTGGATGAAGGCCTCTCAACCTTTTTTTGGCTCATGCACCCATTCACCATGTTCAGAATGTCATTCCACGCTCCCCTCCCCTTCCAAAATTGTCTGCAAATACTAACACAAACACACAAGGAGAGAAAGCCCAGCGCGACCTCTCAGTATTACGGACCGATGCCCCCTGCGTTTTGTGTGTTCCTAGAGACAGTTTGAGCCTGCCAATCTGTGGTCACAATTGCCCCCCTAAGAGGGAATTCCCCTCTGGTTGAGAACCACTGGATAGTTTAGCACTCAGTCCGTCTGAAGATAAACCAGGTAATAATAATAACTCCAGATTGCGGTTACCCTGGTCATGACTCTGTAACTGATGTTGTGCATTCGCCCAGAATGGAACTTCCCAAGTTTGCAAGCGATTTCCTCTCCAAGAATTAAAAAAAAAGAAGAACATCGGCGAGCTACTGGAAGGACGCAGTAGCCTTGAAAAAACAATTATCAGGACAGAGAACATTACAGATACTGAATGCAGTTGGTGCAGCCATCACTTTCAATACTATATGCTTAAAAGAGGGTCTCCTACTTAAATAATAATAATAGTAACCATGAAAGAAAGAGAAATGAACAAACTGGCGAAAATTAAAACACGAAATAAGAGGCACTTGAAAAAAATGACTAACGCAGAAAAGCGATTCATTCTTTACTTTTGAAAAAAGGTGCAAATCTGAGGGATAATCCAGGGCATAAATAATTTAATAACGAAAATAAGACACTACAGAAGTAATAGGAAAGGAAAAAGTTATGTAGATGGTAAGAAGAAAATACAAACAGGTCCTGAAATAAATGAATAGACAAAAAAACAGATTAAAAATGATAAAGAAGTCAATAAGACTTATGGTTGGAACAATGTTTGTGACCGATTCAAATGAATAAACGAATAGATAATAAGTAAATGATAAAAAATACAAACAAATATGAAAATGATTTAACAATCACTGACTACAACCAAGCATGCACAAACACACACACTCACACATACACACAAACACACTCGGGCAAAGGCAAGGCAATGTCACCAGGGGTAAGATTCCAGGTTATTTTTGACACTGTTAATGAGAATATGATTATAGGCTTTTTCTTGACTCTATAACCGCATGAGGCCAATTACCGGCGACCCATTACCGCTCATGCGAAAATTGGGGACAAAATAGGATGCCGAATTTCCTGTCGCTCCGACGTTCATTTTTTCTTTGAAAGGACAACGCTGTTTGTATGTTGCTATTGACTCGGTATCCAGGGAGAAGTTTCTAGTGACAGAGTATTTCTATTCATTAATTTATGATCGTTTTCGAAGGACTGTTGTGTGCAAAGGCCTACGTTTAAACGTGAAGAGTTCCTGTTCCGGGAAAGTCTGTAATCAACGTCATCATTCTGTTACTTCAAAATAGACGAATTTTAAGACTCATTCAATACAGTATCGTCCCGCCATACCACCACCCCCTCCCCCCACCTTGATAATTATCATTATCATTACTCTGGAGACTTCTACTATACTGGTGCATTTCTACATTCGTGGTTGATTCAATTGACGAATTACTGGTATATAAAATTTCTAAGACAGTACGAGTATCTTCCAGATGTGTATACGTTCAGTTTTTTCTGATTGCCTATGGAATATAAACATAAAAAGGTTGGGAGAAACCTAAAGATACGCATGCTAACGAATAAGCTGATATATCGCATCGATTCTTAGCCGTAGATATTTTATCCTACACAAACATATGACGATCGGCATTTTCTCCTAACGCTCTTTAAAAAGAATAGTACATCATGCCAGGTACCCTTCTTTTTTTTTATAATTCAGCAAAAACAGGGAAAACCCGGAGAACATTATAAAAAACGGAGAAAAACAAAGAGAGGCGAAATAGGGGAAAAAATATGTTAGAAAGAAGTACACAAAAGAAATGACCTTGAACCCAGAGCACGTGAGTTATGTCTCCTCTCAGGAGATTTGTGGAAGGTATCTCACTCGTTCCCTGGTCTCTCTACCACCCTTCCCCCCCGCCCCCCTCCACTTATCTCCATCCTTAAAAAACCCTCAGGCAATGTTTCAGGGAGCCTTCTTTTATTTCTTTGCCAGTCTATGTTCGAACAGCTGATCATCAGGAGAAATTTCCATGGAATCACTGTAGGATTTTGTAGCTTTCTCTTCTTCCTGTGCTTTCAGAAATGTGTAGCTTTGTTACTTTTCTCCTTTATGAGGATTTTTTGTTGTTGTTGTTGTCTGTTACTAACACTTCATGCATGAAAAACAAAGTTGAAACAAAGGAGGACGGTAAAATTATATACGCGTATAGGTAAAAACTGCCTGAATAAGCGAATAAGTAAGTAAACAATTCAATGTGTGCATAAACATATATAAGCACATGACTTCAGGCTGTTATAAGAGCATGACTTTCCAAATCAGGACTACAGCAGCCCCTCCGAAATTTAGAAGGCTAAACATCCAGAACGCTACCCGAAGAGAGTTCTGTCTGTACCCAATAAACCCTACAGCGAAAAACAGACCTCAGAGACGGCCCAGCGCTTTAGAAGGTTAATGATGCTGACGTCCTTTGAAAGTCTCAGCTGGCGGAATGCACTTGAAACTACTAGAGAGAAAATCTTCTGGCGATGGTCTGGACCACAAATCATTCCATAGCACAGTGGCCAGAACAGTAATTTTTTGGACCAAAATTATTTTTGGCTTTCACATCCCAGTATTAATTATCTTTTTCTATTGTAAACGTTTAGAGTATTGTATTTACAGGCATATTCAATTATATGAGTGATACGTTTACCCATTTTTTGTGTATTTGGTCAAATATAGTTAGAACTATGTAACCTTTATATTTGATACCTTTATTCAATGCAGAAAAGATGAGAATAAAATTATAAAAAAAAATAAAGATTATTTCTATCAAATGCTGTCTTTGAAGATTTTACAATGTAATTTATTTAATGAACGTAAAGAATAATATTTTGGTTATACTATTATACTAGAGTAATATGAATATAGGAATAAAAGCATTTAATCCATTACAAAAATCTTAAATACCAAGGAACTTAACTCATATTAAGACTGCCGGATACAAATCAAAGGGTATTTTGGACGATAAAATTTTTGCTTTCTTCAGGCAGTTCAGTTTTTACAGGTCTGTCTACTTTTCTTGAAGAACTTTAAAGAACTTACAAGGGATCAGATGAACAAAGTAATCTTATCATTAAATCTTCCTTTGTCTTTATTCGTGATGTTTTCGTTGTGAAAGATTCCCTAAACTTCTTGAATTCTTTATCCTTTGCTTCTTGTGCCTCCTAAGATAATATGCCAATTGGTAGATTGCAGTTGTATATCACTGAAGCACCATGATTTAACAACCGATGCAAGCCTTTGGGGCATGTAGTACCAACCTTTCAAATTTATCTGCATCGATTTCAAGACCAGATGACATTGTTGGTAAAATCAAATAAAGTTTATAACAAAGGATTGATCAAGGCCAGTGATTTCGAATGCAATTTCTACATTCTTGAAAAACCTGCGAGCAGTATTCCCATCTTTAGATGTAGCATTCTTATAGTCTCACTTCAAGTTTCATTTGAGAATTTCATTTACGGATGAGTAACGAGAAGTGAATTTCCAGCACCAGAAAAACACTTCTCTAAATCTTCAATGGAACCAGGGATCGATCTCAGAATCACAGGGTTAGCTTTTAAGCGCTTTGCCATCGACCCTCTGATGATCTGTTGCAAATTAGTATAGTATAAACAGTAATGATTTTCTTATGCAATGGCTCCGTGACTTTCCTAATTTACAGGTTCTAGATATTTTCCTGCCCTAAACCAAACTGATCCTTTGAACAACCTTAAAATCCAAAAATACTAGCAACCCAACCCCCTCCAACTTTTTAGGCTGGGATTTGCCACAAACCGTTTGAAAACACCATGTAGTATTAAGATGAAGTACCTACTCGTTGGCAGCTCTGGTCACACCTAATGCCGTTTGGTTACTCAGACTCCCCGGTTGAATGGCGCCATGATAGGGGATGTAGTGCTTCAGTTAGTAATTGCCCACAAAACCTCGAAGTGCAAATTGGTGCAAAGAAAACAAATATTTTCACTTTCTACACAAGTTCTAGCATAATAAAATCCATAAGAGATACGAAGCAAATGCAAGCGAAAAAATTACCGCATACTTGTTTTTGTTAAATAAATATTTTAAGTACTTTTGTATATATCTAGATAACATGGATTAATTGCATGTTATGCACAATATTTGAAATGTTTAGTTACAGAAATAACAAGTAGTAAACTTGTTGAAACTCTCTTATAAACTAATGAAACAGACCCAATATCACAGATGCTACATGCACACAATTCTGATGTAGACTAATCACTAGCATACTGGGAGAGAATATACTTTGCCGATTGCGTCTAAAAACCATAGCTCCAGTCTAACCCCTACTCCTTAAATAATAAAATATTATACAGTTCTCTTTTCTAAAAACTATTCTAATTTACGTTTTTAATATTATTTTGATGAAACTAAACAATAATTTTTTTGGTTTTTGTCCACCTGGCCCACTGTGCATAGTAGGGAAAGAGGACATCAACGACTTTATGCTCTGCCAACGTGGAATCAGAGTAATTTATTTCTGGTGATTAGAAATTGATATCTCGAAATAATGTGATTCGGTTCTCACAAGAAGCTGTAGGTCCCGTTGCTAGGTAACCAGTTGGTTCCTAGCCACGTAAGTAAAAATCTAATCCTTCGGGTCTGCCCAAGGAGAGCTGTTTATAAGCTCAGTGGTCTGATTAAATTAAGATATACTTTTAATCTCATGATACCTTGTCTGGGAGATAAGAAACAGGCGATGCAGCAAACAGCTACACTAGAGAGCAATATTCCACCAATGGACGAACAAAAGAATTTAATTAAGCATATGACAATAATACTGCCACCTCAGGAAATGCAGGAATTCTTTCGGACAAAACGTAGCGTTCTGAAAGCATGGGATATCCAAAGGGAAGCTAAAACGAAATCTAGGAATCCTATACTCAAAATCTTTAAGTTTCATGTAGTTAATCATCATGAAGGATGCATGGAACGCATGTTACGTGATCAGTTATTTACTGGCAGGTACTTTATTTCTACTCAGAACATCTCTCTCTCTCTCACAACACACACAAATTATATATGCTATACACACACACACACACATGGCCGGTATATGCGTAGCTTGATAAAAAGGGTAGTGGGCAAGCAACCTCATTCCAAGTCTTGCCAAGAGCCAGAAAGATAACACCATCCAGTTCGACCTCCTCCAAATGGTTTCAGCCTTTTGGTTTCTTAGCAAGTATTCAGGAGTGAGGTTCCTAGGCCCATAACCTATATTGATCGTAATGCAGTGGATATATACATACATACATACATACATACATATATAATATATATATATATATATATATATATATATATATATATATATATATTTATACTTAGCCACGCATTAAGCTACAAATGTCCATAATTATCTAATTCGCTCTACCTCGGAATTAATATATTTTCATATATGTTAACCGAAAAAGGGGAATTTTTTAGTTGATAATAATTTCGTCGGCTCCCGGCCGCGAACCTAAGAACTAAGAAATCAGGACGTCATAGCTGTGTGGTTAGAGGCGCTTCACTGTACGTCCTGATTTCTTAATTCCTAGGTTCGTGCCAGGAAGCCGACGAAATTATTATCAACTAAAAAATCCCCTTCGGTTAACATATATGAAAATATATTAATAATCCGAGGTAGAGCGAATTAGATATTAAAAGACATTTGTAGCTTAATGCGTACATATGAATCACAGTGATGTGATCACTCATCTACATATATATAATATATATATATATATATAATATATATATATATATATATATAATATATATACTATATAGATATATATATATATGTGTGTGTGTGTGTGTGAGGTGTGTGTGTGTGTGGACAACATAGGGATCACGGAAAACATTTTGAGTGAAGAAATGTGCACATGCATGTATCGGAGTCAAGAACTTCAGAACTGTCAGCGACCTCCTACAGTCGGTAAACCTTGGTGAACCTCACGACCCGGTGCTCATGATACCATCACCGATAGCAACCCTACTGGAGCGGTTTGGGAAGAAGACCAATTTGAACAATAACAATAACAACAACAATAACAATAATACTATTCCTTGCCGGTTAAATATCATCACGGAATAATAACTATACAAAATTACTTATATACCGCGCACGTAACAACCAGAATTGCCTTTTTAAAAACTGATACGCATATGAGCAGGTTTAATTTCCCATTAAGAAATTAAATAATTAATAAAAATATAAAGCCATTAAGTTTCCTTTTCTGCTCCTATGCGACAGTCACCACTTCCACCAAATACACAAATCGGCTTCCAGTTCACCCAATAGCAACCCGTAACGCCTTTGGCCCCCATTTTAATTGGTCGAAAACAAACACCGAAGCGGATACAAGTGATCGTCAAACAACGCCTCCCCATAAAATCGACAACCCGTTATCATGGCACTTATTTTGACCCTTACTAACTTGTACATCAGAGCCAATATACCTCCGCACGAGAGAGATCGAGTCGATGCTCTAAGCAATTAAGGTAATGACACCTGCCTCCTTCCCAGGACGTAACCCCCACCCAGAGCACCCTGCCTGATGCAGACCTCCCTCACCCGGTATAATTTAAGGGACACCGACTCTCTCAACAGGTAATCGTTGACTAATTACTCGCTTAACCTGACCCTCACCAAAGTGATTCTCAAATCATTCTTGTGGTCGCAGGTTATGGCAGGCTTCAAGGGGTCGCATCGTGGGGATGTGAGCCTTCCCTCGGAATTTGGAGGCAACTTTAGGCCTGCATGTGTACCACATGTAATGGTAGATGGTTTCAATAAAACACTGATTATCCAAAAACACATTATTATTATTTATTATTATTATTATTATTATTATTATTATTATTATTATTATTATTTACTGCAAAAGGCCTGTAACCTCTTTATTATTATTAATCTTATATACATCATTATTATTATTTTCTAGGTAATATCACACTTGTTTCAATGACGAAAAATATGAAAATTACTCGATGCTAAGACTAATGTGGTCATACGTTCCATCTTCAATTTTTTTTATTTGCGAATGTTGATATACTATTTAAGTACTTTTAGTGCCTCTTAATGCAATTCATCATTACTTCCGCTTTCGGGTAGTTGCGTGCCATTCATTTCAATACGAGAATTTTCGTATCAACAACAGTCCTTAGTATTATGCCAGATACTATGGAGCATACAAAGATTCTTCTTCTTCCCAGCTGGTTCCCATTTTTATATGGGGTCGCCGATGGAGCAAACAAAGATACTCGACTCAAATTTTCCCGTAAGAGCATGCGTACCACCAAGATGGAAAAACATATCCATCTTGCGTACCACGATACCCACCAAGCGGGTGAAACATACATTCAAGATTTTCCCTTTATAACATACATTCCCGACTTCCTCTTTATGCCATGTATTCGGAATTTTCAATTTTGCACCAAGCATTCTGGGCTTGATCTTGATACCTTGCATCCAAGATCTTAGTGCCATGCATCCAACATTTTCTCTTTACGCCATGAATGCTGGGCAGCACTACAAACACAATACAGTCGTATTTCTTAGAAATTGCAACTATAATATTCATTTTAACAGGTATTTTTTAATAGGCTCAAAATGTGATCCACAAAAATAAAAGTTTGGCTACACAAGCCACAGCCAAAATATACCTTCCGAACACAGTGTGTAAACAAATGACGCTATTCGTCAATGATGTGGAAAATCGTGTTCTTATTGCTTGGAATTTATGACGTAATGCTTTTTAATTTTGATTACAACCGCCAGTTGTCTCTACTGGCGCCGTGGTACGGCTCATATGGCTAACTTGAGTATCTTCGTGTACTTTATAGTATCTTTGATTATGCTTAGGCACAGAACTTGAGAAAATTTAAAACGCACACATTCATGTACAGAGAGAGAGAGAGAGAGAGAGAGAGAGAGAGAGAGAGAGAGAGAGAGAATTTAATGTCTACTGGCATTTATTGTGAAATACTAATCACTCTTTATCTGTGCTGACAATTCCATATCATTGACATAAGTATGTAGAGAGAGAGAGAGAGAGAGAGAGAGAGAGAGAGAGAGAGAGAGAGAGAAAGTTATTATTTGGAGACTTCGATTATTACTCTTCCACATTTACTATGGCACAAGACTAAAAAAAAATATGCTGCCTTTCCCTACTCCATACATATGTATGCATGCATTATGTATGTATATATGTATTAACTGTAAATGATTACGGGCTGCTGTATGAGAAAGAGCCCGTGCTGGCATAAGGTCAGCTAAATTTAAAACTACTGTAAATTTTTGGGTAAAAGGTTACTAAGCATGTACCATTCTCAACATTGGTTGCGACCCACACTAGTCAGAGAGCTACAAGGTTCTTCAATCACGGCCAAGTCCAACCAGATGAATAATGGTTATCAATGGCCAGTGATTTGCTCGCTCCCTCTCTCTTAGCTGGGAATCGCTCCCTATTCCCCTCGATGGTATGACGAAAAGCTCTCTCTCTCTCTCTCTGTGCATATAACTATATATATATATATATATATATATATATATATATATATATATTATATATATATATATATAAATAACATATCACATTACCGTGATTCATATACATACATCGAGCTACAAATGTCCTTTAATATCTAATTCACTCTACCTCGGAATTCATATATTTTCATATATGCTCACCGAAGGGGAATTTTATTAGGCGATAATAGAATTGTCGGCGCCCAGGCGCGAACCTAGGACACCATACAAATCCATACATTATGTACATACATTTCTTTCTCACAGTTTATACTGGTGGCTCTTTTATTATTAAAAAATCATAGCACATATTGATTCATGTCGAATACATTATACCTTCGGAACAACTTACACCCAATGGTACTTAGTATAATTGATAAGTACTTCTGCGTTGGCCAAGATTCGAACCAGGATCTCCTCTAAACCAACGATAAACAGCGACTGATTTCCCTGTCATCAAGGGAGATGTAAGATGTTATCGACTGCTTTGTAAATACGCCTATCGAATTCAGGTTCTGTACTTGGGATCGATACCAATCCATCTCCACCGTTAGAGCTGATTGTTAAGTTTATGATATTTGGTTAATGATGAATTTTGGACGTTTAGAAAACCTTTCCGTAATTCCCCATGTAGTCTATCATTTTTCATGCTTGTGCATCTGTGAATCCATTTACATAAAATGCAGAGTTATATAACGAACAACGTCGTCAAAGTAAGCTTTCTCTAGGCCGCTTGCTCTCCAAACTCTTCAGCTTTGTAGAATAAATGTGCTTATAACAGAGAACCTTTCTAGAATGGTTATGTATATATATGTCTCTAGGAATAGACGGATCTCTTTGGAAATTGGAATGAAAGCGATGGAAATGTTGAGAAAGCCCCGCGGAGAGAGAGAGTGAAATGAGGGGAGGGCTGCGCATGCATTCTTCAGGAAGACGGGGCGTGTCTTCATTTCGGAAAGGTCAGTCGTCTTCCAATCAAAGGCTATGGAGGAACAGGGAAGAGAACTGGTAAAGGTGAAGATAGATCGGTCGACACACTGACAGGTAGACAGATCATGATTATTTCATAGGCTAACGTAACGAACTTACTCAAGTTCAGTCGCCCTTTCCCATTTTGTTGCAACAAAATCAATGACGTTTTTGAAAAATAATTTTTTAGCTTTACAAAAAAAAAAAAAAAAAA
Organism: Macrobrachium nipponense; assembly: GCF_015104395.2. Lineage (NCBI taxonomy): Eukaryota > Metazoa > Arthropoda > Malacostraca > Decapoda > Palaemonidae > Macrobrachium > Macrobrachium nipponense. The sequence goes on along the minus strand of NC_061099.1, from coordinate 54,398,943 downwards.
AAAAAAAAATGACTGCGGCGTCATTCGGTGAATAATAATGAATGCACCAATGCCCGAATATGACACCCAGTTTTGCCTGCCTGCTCTAACGAAAACAATGCAGACATTAAGGTGGGAAACACGTGCGAGCAGTGGGTTTTTATCACTGCCACACAATTCAGACAGATTTAATATTTTGTGAAAACAAGGGAATATTTGGTTGGATGGAGATATGATTGTCGAAATCTGAAATGTCAAACACCTTTTGCGAAAGACAGTGATTGAGTAACAATACTCTAGGACCCTCCAATAGATCCCGTCACCAATCTTCTGGGATGAAGGTTTGAAGTTGATTTTCAGTTTAGAGGAAGGTTTTGCTCAAAAGAAGCCAGGGTAGACCTCGCAAAAGTTTGGGCTAACATTTTGAGAGGCATAAATCCCAGATGGCCGCCTCCGGCTTCATGTCAGACCAATAAAACTTCATATCAGGGAAATTTTCACTTACTAATGCATTCTTGGTATCTAATTACAGGTTTTTGAGGCCAAGGATCTAATTTTTTCATGTTAAAATTTCGTTTTCTCCGTCATTTTTTATGTTGAGTTAAATTATTTATAAAATGCCAGTCAGGTTTTTCAACTGGAAAAGTAATTGACTTATATACATAGAGTTGATATATACATAGACTACTTATTTAAAAACTATAGATGATACATAACAGCATAGTTTTATTGGTAACGTACTTTGTCTCTAAATAGCTCAGTGGTGATATCATAACTTCTATTGTGTATATCTGAAGCTTTGGTCACGGAATATTGGTAGCAGGGCTTATCAGGAGTCCTCTACTGATATAATATATATATATATAGTAATATATATATATATATATATATATATATATATATATATATATATATATATGTCATATCACATTTCCGTGATTCATATACATATATCGAGCTACAATGTCCTTTAATATCTAATTCGCTCTACCCTCGGAATTAATATATTTTCATATATGCTTAACCGAAGGGAATTTTTTTTCTCGATAACAGACTTGCTGGACCTGGGCGCGAACCCATGGATCCGCGGTGGTGTAGTAAGTAAAGCTTCACTGACGTTCCTGGATTTGAAAGGATCCATGGTTCGCGCCCAGGTCCAGGGCAAGTCGATTATCGAGAAAAAAATTCCCCTTCGGTAAGCATATATGAAATATATTAATTCCGTAGGTAGAGCGAATTAGATATTAAAGGACATTGTAGCTCGAGATATATATATATATATATATATATATATATATATATATATATATATATATATATATATATAATATATATATATATATATATATATATGCACCAACTTGAAACTGAGCAACCTTTTTAGATCTGTCAAGCTATTAACAAAAATTAATCTTATGAAAATATATTGTACTTTCATATACTATGCTACAATATTGTATGACGAATGAAGTGTAACTTGTCTAAACAATTTTACTTATAGATGATAGCTTTAGCATAGAAGCGAAAGAGAGGATTCACCGGAAGGTCTATGTATTTTGTGTTATAATAAAAGAAGATGAAGTTGAAGACAGGAGTACCACAACACCAGAAGCGTTGGGGGGATAACTTCAAATATCACGTCCACCAACGGTTTGGACTTGATCCATTCAGTATAGTCTATGATGATGTTCAATCGGAAGAAAGAACCAACGATGTGTTCTTTCACAAAGTGTATAAATTGCAGTTATTCAGTCACAGGGGACTGGAACTGGCTTTGAAAGGAAAGAGAAAGGACACTAACAAAGAAATTAATTCAGGGGTTTCTAGTAGTGTACTACCTGCAGAAGAGAGTGAAGGACAGCAGATGGAGTGAAGACACTCCCGTTCACAAACAGAGTTGTTGCACAACAAGGACTTATGCATTTGGTGCATGAAACCCGAGGACAAAAAACAGCGTTAGAGGGACAGATGGCATACACTAGAGACAATGAATGCATGGTATGCAGTCAAGACCCACATAGTCCATTTGGAGGACCTGGAAATGAGAGAGAATAACAACATTTCTTGAGTCAGCCAGACCCCTTTGCCGTTGGACTCATGTATGATCGTTGATGCTGGAGAAAATATATCTCCTCATCTTCCTACCTCTGTTCACACACACACACACACACACACACACACAGAGACAGGGGCTAAGAACTGAAAGGGAGGGGTGGGACCACCCTTCCTGCTCTGTACCCCTTCTCCGTTTCCTACCTCTTCACAGAGAGGAGAGAGGGAAAAGGACAGAGATAAGAAGAAAGTAGAAAATAAAAAATCCAGTCAAATCAAAAACTCTATTTCCATTTTACAGTGACTAATCTACATGCCAAACTTTGAAAATATATAATACAACATCCACTAACTTAAAAGATACTAGATACATATAATTTATATAAAAAAGTCAAACGCACTGACCGTGTCCTGTTACAACGAATACATGTCATTAAAATAATTATTTAGAAAGTAAAAAATCACAAAAATCAATCGGTTTAAAAAAACAAATTACAGCAAAATCATTATATATAATAATTTACTGAGACTTATTAAAACAGTAAAATAATGCAACCTGGAAAACTATCTGTTAGAGTGGCCCAGTGGCAATTAATTTTTCTTGCCTTGAGGCACCTCTGCATTGTCTCTAGATCCCACGTCCTCTTACCTCTGAATATTTTTCTTATATGAATATATGGATGAATGATTGATTTTTTTTCATTGCTGTTATATTTTTTATTTCTTTCATTGTTGCTAAATTTTTTATAAGTATGCACTATACTAGATTTCAATGGAAAAAACAATGTTCATAGAAAACAGGTAAAACAAACATATGATGAAACCAAATTCTATCTTTATCCTTATTCAAACAGTTTCAGCATTATACAGATCACATTTTTAGAAAATATTAGATAAAAGTACTAATGACTACAAAATAAATATAATTTTTACTATTAATACAATTATTCATCCAATTAACATCATAAAATATAATAGGCACTAACTGGCAACCTGCTTGCACCCTGCTAGGAAGCTTCTGGCAACCCCCTGTGGGGCACACCTCAAGTTCAAGAATCACTGGGTTAGAAACTAATATCCCTAGGCGTTTTCGGTTATTTCTATGTGTCATCACTTTCACACCCACTTTCCTATAGGGGCTGTACTTGGACTTGATACTATTCATCTCAGCAACCTCGAAAACTATGGATTAAACACTAATATCTATCGTTTTCGGTTATTTTTACATATCACCCCCTTCCTACCCTTTCTCACCCACCCTTCCTATCGAGGCTGATCTTAGATTTAAAGGACATCGGGAGTGTCAGTATTCTTCTCAGCAACTTGAAAACTATGGATTAGACAATAATATCTGTAATTTTCAGTTATTTTCACTTGTCACCCCCTGACCACCCTCTTCTCAACCCCCTCCCATTGGTCCCACTAGGGTCTCCAATGACTTCATAACTATTTTGAAGTAATGTAATTAGCACCAATAGCTTTGTTTCTAATTTAAACCAAATCCACCCAAAAATAATAACTTTTTAGGGGTTGTTACATATGTTTTTTAAGAAAAGCTAATTAGCCTATGTTCGAACCCTATGTTAGCTTAACCCCAGTGTCAAATTTCATACTGATTGGTTCACTGGTGAAGACATTCACTTGGAACAACAAACTCTGCATAATAATGAGATATTTCAATGCAGCAGTACACTGGGACGCGATGACCTCCACATCAAACTTAGAAGAAGAGAGACTTTTAGATTTTGTAAAAAATGAATTCCTCCACTAATGATAAGCCTACTAAAGGAAACAACATATTAGACACAGTCTTATCAACAGAAGATAACCTAGTGTCTCACCTTTAAGTAGGTGCAAATCTAGGCAAATGCGAACATAAAATTATTACATTTCAAATTAATATTCAACATAAAAAAGAGTAGATATTAATGAGATTAGACTACAGTCGACAAGACCTAAAAAACTAAATGAGTATATTAAAAATCTAGAGTACGACGAGAACACAGGCATATATAAGTACTGGGAAACCTTTCTAGAGGAATACACAGAAAAACGCTCTAGATGTATACCATTAAAGCCATACTCAACACCAGAAGAAGCCATACTCAACACCAGAAGAAGCAAGCAGGCATAAATAACTCTGTAGAATGATTGACAAATTAGTTAGAAATGCAAAGATAAATGAGGATAAGAGTTGCATCAGTTTGTAAGGAAAACTTATAAGAGTTCTTTGAGGATTTTAATAGTATGAAACCAATAAAAAAAGCATAGGTACCCTAAGGGACAATAGAGGAAATCTGGTGATCTCAGACTTAGAAAAAGCAGATTTATTGATTAAGTTTTTTACTAGTGTTTTTACAATTGAAGTCACTACCTAATACCTGAACCTGCTATTAAATATAAAAGGGCAGAACCGTTGGACAAAATAGTATTTACAGAAGAGGACATTAAAAACAAAATAGACAAACTCAACCAGTTCAAATCTCCTGGCCCAGATGGGATTCATCCAAGAGAAATTAAAAAGCTAAAAGAGGAGATAGTTCCTCACCTATATAAACTCTACAAAAAAGTGCAGAACAACGAAAGGCACCAAAAGGATGTAAACTAGGTAATATGCCCCCAGTTTACAAAAAAGGTCCAAGAAAAGAGCAAGGAAATTTAGACCAATCTGTCTAACATCGGTCATCTGTAAGATTTTCGAGTCCATAATTGCAAATCAAATTGTGGATCGCATTGATAGAAACAACTTGTTGTTAAACAGCCAACATGGTTTCCGACAAAAACAGATCCTGCCTATCAAACCTCTTGGAGTTTTTTTTCATAACATGCTTGGTATTTACGACAGTAGTAGAGCAATAGATATACTCTACTTAGATTTCCAAAAGGCCTTTGAAAAAGTTCCACACAAGAAATTAATGACAAAAGTTAGAACTTTAGGAATTGTAGGAGAAATAGCAGACTGGATCGAAGACTGACTAACTAATAGAAAACAGTCGTTAATTAAATGGGGAAGAATCAGAATGGGCAGATGTGACAAGCGGAGTTCCTCAGGGTTCTGTCCTTGGCACCCTCTTGTTTTTTATTTACATTATTGACTTTGCTGTAGGCTTAACTAACAGGATAGCGAAATATGCAGATGACACCAAACTAAGTGTAAATGCAGCAGACCCAGATGCAGTGGAAAGTTTAAGAAATGATCTAATGAAAATAGGAGAGTGGTCAAAAATTTGGCAAATGCCTTTTAACTTAGATAAGTGTAAAGTGTTACAAATAGGAACAATTAACCCCCATGCCAACTACATGCTGCTTGGGAATGACATAAATAGTGTAGAACAAGAAGAGGCCCTTGGAGTCATTATTATCAAGTGGGATAGATAAAGAGGCAGTTCAAATATAGACACAAGGAAACGGTGCTGCAGCTCTACACATCAATAGCTAGGCCTTATTTTGAATATGCAGTACAGTTTTGGTCACCAACACTAAGAAAGGACAAATAGATTAGAAGGGGTACAAGCAAGAGCCACAAAGTTAGTTCCATCCATCATGCAAATAGGATACCAAAAATGACTAGAAAGCCTGAACATGAATGGCTTAGAAACACAACGATTGCGAGGACAACTAACAGAAACATTCAAATAATGAAAGGCATAACAAAAGTGGACAGTAAACTATTTACGTTTAACAAATCCAGACAAGAAATACTGGATGGAAACTAGAGCTGAAGAGATACAACACATCTCATTGCGAGAACTTCTTCACATACAAGATATGTGACACGTGAAATAAACTGCCACCAGAAGACAGCAACAGTTTGGAAGAGTTTAAAAGAAAGCAGGACAAAATCATTAGGACAGTGTGAATGAACAGTAAAACCTGCTCCTAGAGATAAGTGAGCACATGATGTCTCCTCGGATTGGACTAATAAGCCTGTGAGAAATCCTAATCCTTGCAACTCTCTCCTTCTCTCTGTGAGAGGTAGGAAGAGGAGGAGGGACACACGGCCTGGATAGAGGTCCCATCCCCCTCTCAGTCCTTAGCCTCTCTCTCTCTCTCTCTCTCTCTCTGTGAAGAGAGGTAGGAATATGAGGAAATATATTTTTGCCACCATCAACGATCACATGCGAGTCCAACTGCAAAGGGGTCAGTGGCTGACTCAAGAAATGTTGTTATTCTCTCGCATTGCCAGGTCCCCAAAATGGACTGTGTGGGTCTTGACTGCATACCATGCATTCATTGTCTCCAGTGTATGGCATCAGTCCTTCTAGCGCTGTTTTTTGTCCTCGGATTTCATGCACCAAATGCATAAGTTCTTGGCGTGCAACAACCGTGTTTGTGAACGGGAGTGTCTTCACTCCATCTGCTGTCTTTCACTCCTCTACAGGTAGTACACTACCAGTTTCAGACTCTGATTTCCAAATCTAAATTAGCCTACACACTGTTTAATTTGCCATTTTAGTTTGTTTGTTTGTTTGTATGGTGTTTTTACGTTGCATGGAACCCGTGGTTATTCAGCAACGGGACCAACGGCTTTACGTGACTTCCGAACCACGTCGAGAGTGAACTTCTATCACCAGAAATACACATCTCTCACTCCTCAATGGAATGGCCGGGAATCGAACCCGCGACCACCGAAGTGAGAACCAAACACCAAACCAACCACGCCAGAGGCGCTTTGCCATTTTAGTAATTCGCTAAATTCTAGCGCATGAACACCTACCTTGAATATCAGTGTCCTAAATATTTGAAAGCATCAACCTCATTAATCTTGTCTCCATCCAATATTACTTCATTTCTTTGCGCAAATTGAAATCTTGTGGTGGTGTTTCGCTGATAAAAACATCATCTGCATACTCTAACTCTTCTAGCTTCTCACCTTGCTAGTATTTTTTTTATTATAAAAAAATGAAAAACGTTGGGTAAACAGCAGAATCTATATAACTATATCCTAAAACAATTCAATACACAATGCAAATTTATTTGACAAAACTTCAGCGGCTTTAACAGGGCATTTGTTTCGGTCATGGAAAATTTCAGTTAGCTTTGAATAATCCTCCGGGAATCCTTGGTGACGCAGGAACCGCATAAAATTGGTCTTTGGATGATGGCAACTGCCATCTGGTAATCATTAGCACGTTTTCAATTTCTTTCATCATGTTATTGATATATAATATATATATATATATATATATATAAATATATTAATATATTATATGGTATATAGATATAAAAAAATATATATATATATATGGATATATATATATATATATAGTATATATATATAGTATCATTAATATTATATATTTATAAATATATATATATACTATATATATATAATATATATATATATTTGTATATATAATCCTTAGAATCCTGAATATTTTCATCACAACCGAATAAACGTCATATGACGCCTCTAAAGTTACCATATTCATTCAGGTCACTTTGCTTTGGTACCTTTGCTATGGTTTTCGTTCCTAATCATGAACCTTTGTTTTCTCATTCCATATCCTTCAAAGAGTCTAGCAGTGCATTTTTATCTCAGACAATCTCAGCAGAGATTCCATAAAAGTTCGGTGCTTTCCAAGATTAGCATTCTTACAAGCAAAGCTGCGTCCACTTAGAAGAGCAGATCGCTACAGACTCAAGGGACCCAGTGTGTGAATTTAGCATTCCAGTACAGAAAAGGAAATTGTGAACCAAAGAACCGACTGAAAAATACAAAGATAAATTAATACAGTAAATGAGTTTAAATAAGATGAATGAATAAATAAAATAACCAAGAAAAACCACAAAAAAAGACCACAAATAAGATAAATAACACTATAAATAAAAAAAAAAAAATTTGGAGTGAGACTATTGTCAGCTTACTCAGCAATCGAGAGCATTTCCACCAAGTTTGAGCTCGTGGAGTTCCAACGATTAAGATCATTCAACAATTTGGTGACAACAGTAGCACAGCTTCTTAAAAAACTGTGCAGTATTGGATCGCAAAGAAAAGGTATGACTGTTATCAAGAACAGGGGTAAGAATTGACTAGTGCTCACATTTTTGTCCAGTCATTTAAGATACAGGTTGTGCTGAAGGCCAAAAATAAATCAATAAAAGAACTCAAACATTACCTCAGAACAGATGGATGGATGTATGATATTTAGGGCTAAAACCCAGGCACTGGGGCCAAGAAGGCCATTCAGCGCCGTAATGAAGGTTAAATAAATTGAATTATGGTAAATGAATTAGTGAAAGAAATGATTCATAAAATTAGATGTGACTAGTAAATAAAATAAAAATATTAAGTTTCATGAGTGGCGTAATTAATAATTTAAAATGGTTTAATGAGTTTAAAGATCTGTAAGATATGATAAATAAATAATTAACTATATGTTATTAAAAATTTGTATACACCTTAAAAAGGAGATGAGAGTAGAAATATCTACTTCCTCTCCCAAGATACCTCAGAACAGACAGGCCTTGAAAATTCTTAAAAAGACTCTCACTATAAAAGTTTTGCGTACAACTGAATAAGTAAATTGATGTTTCTCAAAGGTTAATTTTCAATCGAAAATTAAATGATGTGCATATGGTTAAAGAAACACTGTCATGAAACATCTTGGGTAGGAAGAAACCAGTGTCCTAGACCTTCTAACAACCTTCCTTTGAGTTCTGTTAACTTCATGCCCATAATTTGATCCATACACCAATTTTAATTAAGTATCTGTAAGAGACTCTGCAGCTACAGTTATATATATAGTCAGGAGATGGGATCAATGTAAAGAGATAAGAATCATCTTAATTACTAATTAGCTTGTTTTCAAGACCAAATCACTCATCGTACACATATAAAAAGTAATGAGCCAAGAACACTACCTAGGGGAACACCAGAGATTACGTCCTTGTAATGAAGTACCTAACAACAACTACGTTTTGTTGATTGATTGATTGATTATGAAATTTAGGTCTTGAGGACCATGCGCCGGAACCCATCAGGATTATTCAGCGCCTTAACAAATTGATCATAACACTAAGAAATTATCTACCACGTCCAATCTGTCTTAGTGTATAGAAGAGGAACCTATGATTAACATGATCAAAAGCTAAATTAAAGTCAAAACCAATGATACAAACATCATGACAAAGCATCTAGGAATTATGTACGACACGTGTAAACACACAAGCACACACACTATATACATCATCATACATACATACATACATACATATATATATGTGTATATAATAGATATATATATATATAGATATATATATATATATATATATATATAATACAATTTTTGGGAGTAAGGTTGGATGTATATCTATTCTGGAACGAAAAATATACAATCTCTTACATAAACATATGATGACGTATTAGGTCTCACAAATATGGCAAAAATAAAATAAAGTACAGAAATGGGGGAAAGAAATGAAAGGAATCCGAACAGAGGCCAAAAATCAAAATTAAGAATGTGGAATGGAAGGAAGTTTTAGATAGAATCACAGACAAAGAACTTTGATAATAATCGTAACAATATAAAATAGACGAATTAAAGAACAATGTTCTCTTTACTGATAGTTCCAGGTACAAAAGAAGAGTAAGGAAACGTTATTTCTTTATTGAACTTTACCAGAACACAGTTACAGCTTTCACGTGCGCATTGAAGATTAATGCTCTCTTCGTACTGCTAATGTGAACTGTCACGGTTACGCAGTTCTCTATAATGTAATCATTTCTGGAGAGAGAGAGAGAGAGAGAGAGAGAGAGAGAGAGAGAGAGAGAGAGAGAGCCACAAAGGAAGTACTGAGCGTTAACTGTTTGCATAAGGATGGCTGAGCATCCGTATCTCCGGAAGTAATATAAACCTTCGTGTCCGGAACTCCGGAAGTACCAGAGAGGAAGAAGATATTAACCATAGAATCACAGTAAAAAAAAAAAAAAAAAAAAAAAAAAAAAAAAAAAAAAAAAAAAAAAAAACTCAATTATCTGTCATGAAGAGTAAGCCGGTGACTACTCAGTTTAACTACGTCTGTCTGTCTGCCTGTCTCTCTTTTAGGCAAGCTAATTACGGATCACAAATGAATCATACATATATAAATTTCCAATATTTCGCTTCCAGTGACGAAATAAATGTTATTCAATTATTTGAAATCTCTCGAGAGTGATTCGGAGTCGATCCACATGATTGGCTAAGGAGAAAGAGAACCGAGCCCTCGGATTGGTGGAAATGTTGTCGAGGTATTGATCTGTCTAACGATGCACTTGATTGGTTACGCACCCAAATTGAGTTGCCAGGCCGTTTTTTAAAACTATGCCATTCAGCTCCAATTCCTGCTGAAAGAATTGGTGTACGTAAACAATCTAATGATACTTGCAGAATAATCAGCAAAACTGCAGATCCACCGAAAACTTTATTTTGGTAAAGCCCTCTACCAGAAAATGAATCAGTCGGCTCATTCTTAATATTCCAGATATGAATATTCCAGATATGGTACATGATTATGATTTCCTTTGGACTTTACATACTTGACATGTTTTCTTTCTAACCTTCGCTGAACAAGAAATTAGGCATTTTGACCAGTTGGATTTATAGTCACGGCCACAATAGGAATATGGAACTGATCTCACTGTGGTCTATTCATCATCTTAATAGTCTTCAGTTCACTAAACCTCCTGTTCTACCTAAAAATAAAATAAACGGACATCCAGCATGTAATGTATACGTATAATAAAATCATATATATATATATATATATTTATATATATATATATACTATATATATATATATATATATATATCTATTACATATATACATATATATATTTTTATATATGATATATTATCTATATATATATTACAATATATATATAAGGGAGACGCTAAAAAAAACAGTATAACCCTTCTGATTCCCAAGCAGTATTTCAGAGGTGTCTATTTCTACGTATAGCAGGTCAAATGAGGAACTTTAGCTGTTTTTACAGGGATGTAGCCGTATTAATCAGTCCTCATTTGGAATTCAAAACAGCTCCGATAACTTGTGAAGAAAGTATGCTACCAATTCATTTATATATATATATATATATATATATATATATATATATATATATTATACATACATACATACATACACACACACACACACACACACATATATATATATATATATATATATATATATATATATATATATATATATATATATATATATATATAATCTCCAATGTAGCACGAAGGAACACGTACTTGAGAATACCTTAAATCCAGGGTAGAAAGGTAGGTGGAACAAGTACTTTCGTAGTATATTCTACATTTAGAAAGAATTTATGATAAAAACAGAACAGTGATCTGAAGTATTGGTGATATATGAACATACATGGCTATTAAATTTTTTTGTAATGAAAGCAAACTCTGTTTGGAAGACGTAGACATGAGAACGACTGATTTCGTGTATAAGTGAGTCTTAGACAAGAGTGTGGCCGGTCTGCCGGGTCTCCTTAGGTGTAGACTTTTATGGACCGAATAATGATAAAAATCAGAAAGAGGGATAAGAAAAGGACTGTCCAACAAACTTTTGAAAGGCTAATGAAGTGGTTGAAAGAGAAAAGGAGACAAAAAAAAAAAGGGGAGGGGGGGCGGTGGAAAGGTTTTGAAGGGTCTTGCAAGTGGAAAGAGTTAATAGTAAATGTTTAAAAGTGTGAGGGCATGAGGTATGAGGGTAAACTGCAGCTAAACAAAGGAAAAGTAGTGTTAATAAGGGCGATGGAAAAATGAAGGCTACTTATTCGTTTCTACGTGGGGAGAAGTGAGTCACGATAAGTTATTTAACACGACTCGGGAAGGAAGAGAAAAAATACCCTCTAAGCGTTGGCTTAGAGTAGAACGAAAATGTGGGCTTAGACAGAGTAGAACGAAAATGTTGGCTTAGACAGAGTAGAACGAAAATGTGGGCTTAGACAGAGTAGAACGAAAATGTTGGCTTAGGCAGAGTAGAACGAAAATGTTGGCTTAGACAGAGTAGAACGAAAATGTTGGCTTAGACAGAGTAGAACGAAAATGTTGGCTTAGACAGAGTAGAACGAAAATATGAGTTAAAGGACGAAGAAAATAAAAAGTGAGCAGCGCAGTGCCTGTGGGTGGGGCTATGTTGAACTATCTAGTAGCCTTGAGGCTGCAAGCCTCACTCCCGGCCAGAGTACCGATTCACTGCCCTCCGTAACCATAGTAGGAGCTATAAATCAGCAAACTCTCATCCAAATTCAGCCGAACGATATAAGAAAATGACGAAAATAAAATAAAAACTAATGGATTGTGGAATATGTGATTTAGGCAAAGCTGAAAATGATATTCCACAATAAATCACTTTATCAAACATGCTCTATACCGGACGGTCACTTAGGAGCATCATGTAAAGAACCGTATGTTTCCGGTACTGACTGAGATTTCATTCGGCCTCTCACTTAATCAGTAAGCATTACCAATTGGTAACTCCTATTCTAGTTGCCATTGGGTTCATTAACAGTATGCGGAGTAGTTGGAAACAGCAAAGATTGTCTGTTTATTAGGCAAGATTATCACCAAGGCAGGAAAAAAGCCAGGTTCTTTCTGTGCTACAGATCTTATAACTTACAAAAAATTACATAAGGACTTATTAAAATGAACTGAGTTCATTCATCATCAACGTCACATTCGAATTCGGAAACTTTTACAAAATTTGCACATCATCATCATCTTTGGAAGGAAAACTTAAGGAGAGAGAGAGAGAGAGAGAGAGAGAGAGAGAGAGAGAGAGAGAGAGAGAGAGAGAGAGAGATACAAAAGCTTTCCAACTGATGACTTCGGTACCTCAGTCCTTCTGGTGGCGCACCTCAGTTTCATCCCCTGTCATCATTCAGCAGCTGGACCCTTTTTCCACAAAAAGAGTCAATAAAACTTTCATATGGCTTCTCACAGCCGGGCATCATCCCGCCCAAAAATTATAGATTTATTGATGCAGATGATTACTGACTCGCAAAACACAGATTTAGTTTTGGCGCCGAAGTGTTATCGATTGGAAGTGGGACGTAGACCGTGGGGTTGGAACAGCGCATCACAGTCACACCAGGCAGCGTCCGCCATTTTTATTTTCTTATTAAGTAGCGTCTTTGGAAACAGACAAACTGCACATAATACTGACCTGCATTCATCATTAAATTATGCAAATAAAAAATTTATAATTTGATGCATTTCAGGCAAAAAATTTAACATAAACCCCGTGGAAAACTAGACCGTTAAGGTACATCTATAAAATACGTCAATTTGAGAAGCAGATGAAAATAAACATTAAGAAAAACTCTGGTGTGCCTGCGTGAGATACTTATACCTAATTACTAACTACAGACGTAATGGATAGATAAATGACAGTGGCTAGAGGTTCAGTGTCGTACTTTTTCGTACTTGATATAGAAGAGCCCGTGCTGGCACAAGGTCAGCTAAATTACTCGTAAAATATTTAGGATATGATTTATCTTTATCAAATCGACACACCCGGACCAGTAGTCTTCCCTGCGGCTCAACAGTGGCTACGGTTGCTATACTGCGGGCCCAGCTCTGAAAACCAGGCGTCTAGCCACCGCCTACCTAAATAAATGGAGAGAGAGAGAGAGAGAGAGAGAGAGAGAGAGAGAGAGAGAGAGAGAGAGAGAGAGAGAGAGAGAGACCGACCGTTAAACCTTTAATTACTGAAGTCGACTAGCCATTCAAAAGTATGACTTCATTCTGAGGATAATATCAAAAGAAAATGACTTATTCTTCTTCAAGATGGGTGTATCATTTGAGACGCAGCCTACGAAGAATTTTGTATTATACATTCTTTTCACCAATTTGCTACCCTTATTCTTTCGAGTGACCAAACCATCTGAAGACTCTGACGCAGCATTCATTATTATTATCAATAATAAAAATAGTTTAATCAGACCACTGAGCTGACTTTCAGCTCTCATAGCGCTGCCCCGAAGGATTAGATAAAATGCCAGGTCTAGGAACTGGGACCAAATAGGACATTCGACATTCAGTTGCGCCTCTCATTTATCTTCCACAGTCAATAAATCCTCAATATACCCACTCCATCGACTGCGACTACACTCACTTTAGATATTATAATTCCATTAGCGTTCGTCATTCTGAGATCGGTTTGTTCACTAACCTGTTTCTCAGAATTGATCGACTGACTATGAAATTTAGGTATTGAAGACCAAGCGCCGGAACCCTTCAGGATTATTCAGCGCCCTCTCAAAACTGACTACCCTGTAGAGTGTAGACAGTTGACCTTGTATTCTAACTTACGTATTCCTGACTAACCAGTTCATTCTTCTGAAGCAACTTGTGCCTAAAAATAATACACATTTTTCCTTCACACTATAATGTTTCGTTTTCCAACAGCCACAAACAAACACGCCGTTATTTTCATGACCCCAACATGAAACTTTACAAACTCGTGTTCCTTTCCATTCTCGTGGAAAGAAGAGGTAATATGCCTCCATTTTCTCCTAGTATGCTCTTCCCACTTCCTCGTTATCAAACATTTTCTTAATCATATGTGCAAGTATCACTTCACCTCTTTCTCCCCAGCTTACCCTTCACCCAAAAATCTTTCCAACAAAATCATATTTCATACCATTTATAATTTTCTTCGTGAAACCTTTTTCCACAGGACACACCGTTATCATTTACTCCAAGAACTTCATATCTGACAACATTGCCGTCTTTCCTTACCGCCTTCCTTTGCATTTAGATCACTTAGCACAGACACCTTTCCAAAATCTTTAACCCACCCGCCACAGATAGAGACTCTCCAAATATATTTGTTTCACTCATTATTTTCCAGTCCTGTACTTTATAAATATGAATATATTTTTCATCACGCTGCGATTATTCTTACTCATAAAATTTTCAATTCATAACATTTATAATGTCCGGCCCATCCCCAGTCTTCCTTGTACAGTAAGTGCTACAATTCCCTACCTCTAAGCCAGACTGTGTCGCCATCTGTCCTTTCCATCCTGCACATAAACCCTTTCAACTTTGTCTCATTTAGTTGATTTGTTTTCACGAGAGAAGGCGTCATGTTTTGGCACCATCATACCTTTAATTTCTGCACCACAACCACGCGAGCACGTACAAACACACACACATATATATGTAGAGGTATACACATGCATACACACACACATCTGATATATATACACTATATATCTATATATATATATATGTCAATATATACATCTATATATATATGATATATATATAACCATATGGATTATATAATAACAATAATATAATTATATTATTATATATATATAGATATATATAATATTATATATATATATGTGTTATATATTACATATGTGTGTTTGTGTGTGCGTGTGTATGAGGTATATATACACACATTAAGCTACAAAATTAATGGCTTTCAATATCCAATTCACGCTATTTCCGGAATATCCCCGAAGTGAATTATCACCAAAGACGAATTTTACGTGATAAATGGAATGGCACTGAAGTGTCTCAGACAATCGACAACGGTACCTTTTCAGCGACTCCAGTCGACGTCAACCACTGAACCATCAAGAAAGGTATAAGTTAATGTCTATCTACCGCACTTTTTTTTATCCATCGCGAGCGAGAGAATTGTACTTAACGTCGGCATTAACCTACATACCTAATTGGTACGTTTGGAATACGTAGCCCTTTTTTTATGAAAACTGTTATAACACAATGATTTATATACAATCGTTAAGCTATGTACCTATATATACTATATATATATATATATATATATATATATATATATATATATATATATATATATATATATATATATGTGTGTGTGTGGTGTGTGTGTGTGTGTGTGTATGCATGTGTATACCTCTACATATATATGTGTGTGTGTTTGTACGTGCTCGCGTGGTTGTGGTGCAGAAATTAAAGGTATGATGGTGCCAAAACATGACGCCTTATCTCGTGAAAACAAATCAACTAAATGAGACAAAGTTGAAAGGGTTTCTGTGCAGGATGGAAAGGACAGATGGCGGCACAGTCTGGCTTAGAGGTAGGGAATTGTAGCACTTACTGTACAAGGAAGACAGGGGATGGGCTGGACATTATAAATGTTATGAATTGAAAATTTTGTGAGTAAGAATGATTGAAGCGTGATGGAAAACATACATTCGTATTTTTAAAGCACCGGATTGGAAAATAATGAGTGAAACAAATATATTTGGAGAGTCTCTATCTGTGCCGGGTGGG
>NC_061099.1:54357636-54380136 GCF_015104395.2 Macrobrachium nipponense | reverse complement strand
TAGGAACAGTCAGTTTAAAAATATTTAGCCCTATTTGGTAGGACCAAAGTTGTGAAGGATATGACACAGGGCCTGGCAGTTCATGGTTGGGTGAATGCCACGGAAGCCAGTCACCATCGACACATAACTCATGGTTTCCTAAATAAGATGGGAGTTTGGAGTCACCATCTGCATCCCGTATATCAATCACTGCTTTTAATCTCAAGACATCTCCAGTTTAGAAGACCACGCAGGGCCACAAATGTGGTGCGCTGACGAACATTAAAACGAACAGATTGTTTCCTTAAGGAAATCTTGACACTCAATAGAGACGCATCTCTTGAGTTAATTATAAACTTGGATTAATTATAGAAGAAAGGTATCACTAAAGTTACAATTTTGCTCGATAACAAATCGTCCAACTCTTGTCCAGAGCGCCTCAGCGGTGTGGTTGGCATGGTATTAGCGTCCCACCTCGGTGGTGGCGGGTTCGATTCTCGGCCATTCCATTGGGGAGTGAGAGATGTGTATTTCTGGTGATAGATGTTCACTCTCGACGTGGTTCGGAAGTCACGTAAAGCCGTTGGTCCCGTTGCTGAATAACCACTGGTTCCATGCAACGGAAAAACACCACACAAACAAACAAACTCTTGTCCAGGTGAAATGAATATAAAATTTAGGCCAACGGCCAAGCGCCGAGACCTATGAGGTCATTCAGCGCTGAAAGAGAAATTGAGAGTAAAAAGGTTTTAACGTGCAACAGGGGGAATGAGAAGGCGGAAAGATGGAAGAAAGAGAATATGAAAGGAGGTACAGTAAAAAGAATGCATGGGATTGCAGCTTGGGGCCGAAAGGACGCTGTAAAGAACCTTGAGTAATGCTTACAGTGCACCTCGGCCACTGAAGGGCCTAGCTCTCTGGCATTTGTCTCCGCTGCTCAACATGATGTCAATATTCACAAAATAAGAAAGTTACAACAAACAATCAATTAGAATTAACCCTACGCTTACTCTTAATAAATTTCCATTAAACAATACTGAATGTCTTTTAGCTCATACCAAATAACCTGAAATTTCTCTTTTACCTTTTATCAAATAATCGGGGATTTCCCTTTTACCTCTTATCAATTAGTCTGGAATTTCTCTTTTACCTCTTATCAAATAATCTGGAATTTCTCTTTTACATCTTATCAAATAGTCTGGATTTTCTTTTTTACCTCGTATCAAATAACGTGAAATTTCTCTTTTATCTATTATCAAATAACCTGGAATTTCTCTTTTACCTATCAAATTAACCTGGAATATCTCTTTTACCTCTTATCAAATAGTCTGGAATTTCTTTTTTGCCTCTTTACCCAATAGTCTGGAATTTCTCTTTTACCTCTCATCCAATAACGTGGAATTTCTCTTTTACTTATCAAATTAACCTGGAATTTCTTTTACCTCTTATCAAATAACCTGGAATTTCTCTTTTACCTCTTACCAAATTATCTGGAATTTCTCTTTTACCTCTTACCAAATTATCTGGAATTTCTCTTTACCTCTTGCCAAATAATCTGGAATTTCTCTTTTATCTTTTACTAAATAATCTGGAACTTCTATTTTACCTCTTACCAAATAACCTGGAATTCCTTGATATATCGGAACCGAAGTGCAATTATACGAACATGAGTTTCTTTCTGCTTGCACCCTTCGGGAAGAACGATTTCGATCCGGAAGGAAAGCTACCATGATAAGAGCTGCACTGGGGGCAACTCAGTTTTCTCTAGTGGGTGCGGTCTGTCTTTGCGCAATATGAATCTACACAAATATTGATATGTAGCTGTCTTATCCTAATACGTTTCAATTTACTGACGTTTACAATTCTGTCTACAGAAATTCTACTTTTATTTCAAGGTGGGTGTCTCAAAATTTTGATAGAAAGTCAAGGCTGAGATTCATATGATGCAGAAGAATAAAATAATAATAATAATAATAATAACAATAAAACCAGACTTAACCATCCTCAAACAAGATCTGTTTACAAGATATCCACTTACTCCAAACAAATTCCCCCTTAAGAAGCCCCTCTTCTTCATGGGAAAGACAGATGGAAAATACAAACGAGACCACCTGAAAACTCCAATTCACTGGCAACAACGAGTCACCCTGTCACGCTAACGGGCAATGAAGCGGCCATTGAAGGTTAAAGCGCTCGTTGTGGGTCGTCCTCCCTCAGTCGATTGTAGGCGACGGCAGCCAACAATGAGATTCCGCGTGATGATATTATGGCGGTCGTCTAATTCTTGTCGGGTGGAGTCAGCGAGCGAAAGGTCGTCATGACTAACATATGAGAGGGACACGATGTACATCTGCGACCTTTAGAGAAGGAGGAGGAGGAGGAAGAAGAAAAAGATCATCTGCACTACTTCCTCTCCTCGGCACCTCCGTTTCTCTCTTCCTCATTATATTTCTTCTCTTCTTCGTCTTTCTTGACCTTGTCGCTGTTTACTTTCTACACACGTTTTTGTTTCGTGATTCGATTGTCTCATTGTCTGGTAATTTACAAGTTATGATCCTATTCACTTTTCATTTAATTTTTCATAAATTTAACCTCCACTTTATACAAGTCTCTATTTTTGTCTATAACCGCCTTTACTATAATTTCTGCTTCTTATCGAATATCTCATCAGCTTTGATTCCAAAGTGCTTTGATCTGCCTGAGAGAAAACTATTCCATTCAACACCGACGAAATTACAATTGTCTTCATTTCTGTTAAGGGAGAGAAAAGGTTCATGAAACTTGGCATTTCATTTACTCATTCATTCATTCATCCTCAAAGTATCTATTTATCTAGTTAATCACATCACTTGTCACTATCGATTCACAATGAGTCACGAATGCTTCTTTGGAAATGAGAGTTTATGAGATTATAACAGCATACTCATATATTTAAAAAAGAAAGTATTATAAGAGTGTCGAGAAATGAAGACTCAACCATAAGGAACTATACGTATCACGCTGAAGCCAATGTAACTTCATTTTGCCAGGGGTCAGAGTAGCCAACCCCGGAGTGAACGATGGCAAGTCTAAACGTGGGGTTGAATAACATGTGATTATTGATGTTACAGACATGAAAGACATACTTATGACGTCCAAAGACGTTTGATATTACTCTTCCACATGTGTGTGTGTTTTTTTTTGGCTTCCGATTATTAAGGAAAGCTGCCAAAACCTCAATTCCTCAGTTGTCTTTCGGGTGGTTTCGTGGCCATTCTGCCCATAAGCAGTTTATCGAAATCAAGAAATTCTCGCACTGCTTAGAAATTCTCTATTTTCTTCTATGTCCTATAGCCTTCCATCTTTCAAAAGGCGGGTCAATCGATTCCTTACTACAGATAAGGTTCCATTCCCTTCTCTGCACTCTTCTGACAAGCGATGGATTGATTCTGGCATTAAGTTGTCTATCCATCGACATGCAGCAATAGGTCTTCTAAGGGGTTCCTCAGAAATGCTATGATTTCTATTACTTTTCTGCTTTCACTACTAATCTAAGTACCAGAGCAGGGTCAAATTTCAACGGAATCTCCTATCAATCTAGAGGCGGTAAAACCCTTAGAATTAGGGCATAATTTAGGCCAAAAGCTAAACGCCTGGGACATATGAAGTCATTCAGCGCTGAAAGGGAGAAGGTTCTAAAGGTGTGACTGACAGGAAGAAGTAATATATGAATGGAGGTACAGTAAAAGGAATGAAAGGGGTTGCAACTAGGGGCCGAAAGGACGCTGCAAAGAACTTTATGACTACAGTAACCCGCATGACTACTCCCCTACGAAGGGGACAACATATGATATAAAAAAAAAAACGGTAAATATATCATCACCACAAAAGTGGCATGCTGGCTTCTCAGAAATACATTATGTTTGCAAATATGCTCTCTTGAGGTGTATCATTTTCCTTCAGATCTATAAATTTCACTAGGCCACCACAAAAAAAAAAAAAAAGTGTAAACAAAAAAACAGGTAAACAAAGAGACAGAAGAAGCGAATTAAAAGTCTTTGCTTGACTCTGACACATGACCAGGATGTACCCAGGAAAATTAAGTATTTCAGAGAGAGAGAGAGAGAGAGAGAGAGAGAGAGAGAGAGAGAGAGAGAGTCTTATGAATAATGTAAGCGTCAATATTAACCATTTCATCCTTGTGTATCTAAGTATCATTACACAAGCATATTCATAATTCTTGCGCCAATTCCAAATTTGCGCGGCTGGACAGGGACATATTGTCAATATTGATTTCTGTTCGAAGTGATTAACTTAATGTCATTCCAGAGGCAATGTGCCTCACGGCGTCTTCTTAGTAGAACGTCAAATTCATATTTAGAGGGGCTGTTTGCCAAGGGAGCTAACTAGGGAACTTTTTGGACTTTGAGGACGATAGCGCCTGCATGTACGGAGACTTTATTCATACGAAATTAAATTTATTTTCTATGCAATTTTATCTGTCTACTTTTATTTTCATTTTTTACTACCAAACCTAAACACGAAGTACATTTATATAAGGCGCCCTATGAGGTAATGTTAGACTTGCGATAATCTTACGCTAAGTCGGTTGGTTATGCACTTCCATACTCATTGGAGTGTCTTGAGGTTTGCTGATAACTTACGAAGTGGTTATGACGACGATATGTTAAACTCATGATGATATCTTTTCTGATGTGAGGTTTCTAGTAGAAAACACGAAGTATAAAAAATAGTTCTAGTCTCTGAGATTACATGATGAAGATCAAATAGGATTGTACAGGTCTGCCAATGACGATGGCTTGATCGCTTCTGCCAATGATGATGGCTAATTCCACTCTGTTCTCACTACCATCTCGGTTACAAGCCATAAAGGAAGCAGACAGTAGCTCGAACATATGAACATACATACAAATGAGACACATTAGAAATCACGTAGGCCGTTTGAATTATAGGTCGCGGTAGTTGTCTCAAGCAGGAAGCTTGGACTAATGTTTTCAAAACAAATGAAGGACCACAGGTGACGGCATGTCAACTTAGCCTACTTTATTGTATACGCAATCTTAGAATACTTTATCGTCTCTGGTCTGATCACATTCCTGCAAGCAATCTGGTTGACCTCTTTAGTTTTAGTTTTTTATATATATGGAATAACATTCCATATTTTTATTATGTAATCACTTACACATTTACATACAGCGGATTGCAAAGGAAATATAACAAAGTTGTAAAAATTAAAAAAATAAAATACCTCACTAAATACTATGAAAAAAATCTCGATACTTTGGAAGTGTAAGAATTCATATTTGCAAATAATATATATATATATATATAATATATATATATATATATATATATATATATATATATATATATATATATATATATATATATGTGTGTGTGTGTGTGTGTGTGTGTATACTACATACATACATCATACATATATATATATATATATATATATATATATATATATATGTGTGTGTGTGTGTGTGTGTGTGTGTGTGTGTGTGTGTGCTTGTATAAAGGTTTGCTACTAGGAAAAGAATATGAAAACTGCATACTGAGTAATTTCGTGTAATTTTTACACATTTCAAGGTCCACTGCTATGTGACAGAATGTACTTTTTACACTTTACCTTGAAAATACGTAACAGTTATACGAAAAGTACTCGTTTTGCAATTTCTATTCCTTGTGGCGAATATGCATACTTGACATCGCGCTAAAGTTCTGTGATTGTTCTGCGCGCACGCGCGCTACACACACACACACATATGTATGTATAATATACGCGATCCGTTTGCGCTTATTGAAATAAACAATAGGGTTATCCTACCTGGTATCAGGTTAACTGTGGTGGATATCAACCAAACGGGGGGGGGGGGGGGGGGTAAAGAAGGTTAAGAAGGGGGGTAAGGGGGGGGGGGGGGGGGGAATATAAGCCTCTCGCAAATGGTCTTGGGTCGAAGACAGGTAATATACCTAGACCGTGGGTAATCTTCCTCTGCTTATGAGCCCCTTTGTTGATGAATGATGTGATAATGACTTGTATTTTATCAGCTGAAGGAAAGAAGGAAAATTGTTCATATTCCCCTCTACTACTATCTTCTCTCTATTAAAGATTACATAAATACTGTATATCTACATAAGCTGGTAAGTAACGAATCTACACATATGTATAATATATATATATAGATATATATATATATTATACATATGTGTAGATTGTTACTTACCAGCTTATGTAAATATTATAGTATTTATGTAAGCTTTAATAGAAGAGAAGATAGTAATAGAGGGGAAGATATGAAAAATTTTCCTTCTTACCACAACACTCACTGACCCTAACAAGCAGTTTGCAAATGTTTTAGCGATCTAAGTACACTATATATTTTTCTACATAGTTTCCCTGGGTATTTCCCCCTGATGATTTGCACAATGTAGAAAAAATACAGGTTTCCCTGGTTCCTTAGGGTGTTAAGCTTCACGTATAAGGCTGCATTGAAGTAGACAAATTTGAATGGTTTTCAACTACAAGGTTAAAAAACATATCTCTGATGTTAATCCGCTTCTATTTGTACCATATTACATTTCATTTTTTTATTTAACGTCCACACATTCACACACACACACACACACACACACACACATATATAATAAATTATATATTATATATATATATATATATAATATATATATATATATATATTATATATCTTGTCGGTGAGTGCTTCTTTAGTACCAGTGTAGCTCGTCAACTGCCTGTGGGTTGTACCTACAATAGAGGAACGCATGGTGCAGACAACTTCGTTCGATACTACTTGCCTTCTTGTACCCACCCCTTTCTAAGAGGAACAGTGTGAGGGTAAAATAATCTTTTCCTACTCGGAAAAAATTTCGGATTTGTGCATACGGTTTTGCGGTTGTAATTCCAAAGATCCTGCGAGTGCTACCTGGAATCACACCGTTATCTTAAAAAAACAATATATATATATATATATATATATATATATATATATATATATATATAATATATATATATCTATCTATATTCTATTATATATATATATATAGATGATATATATATATAGATAGATATATATATATATAATATATTATATATATATATATATATATATATATATATATATATATCTATATAGATATATATATATAATTACACCATTGAATTACAAACTGAGGATGATCCTGAGCAGCTCAAGTAAATGTATCTGACTTTGACAGAGGCATCTGTCTAAGCAGCATGAGCCGAGATAAACTTTTCCTTGATCGTTTCAAGATGGCGGTGAGGCTAAATACATTTCTAGTACCGAGACAACCTAGAAACTCAGTGTTGGAAAACGAAATCCTTCTTTGAATTTCCAATTCAGATTTTCTCAACATTTCAGAACAAATAATTGATATGAAAACAAGGAATCGAGAAGAGCTCATTACATGGCCGTAGTGTTTCCATGGATCTAGTGAATTTGACCAATTATCGTCACCCATACACTTCGCTAGTCACATTCACAGGATTTATGTAAATATACCAACTGCAATTAGAAGACGTAACGCAGAGGGACTACGTATCGTAGAAAAAGAAGTCAGAGGGACCAAGTATCGTAGAAAAAGAAGTCTAGACTAAGTATCGTAGAATCAGAGGGCTAAGTATCGTAGAAAAAGAAGTCAGAGGGACCAAGTATCGTAGAAAAAGAAGTCAGTCGGAGGGACTAAGTATCGTAGAAAAAGAAGAGTCAGAGGGATTAAGTATCGTAGAAACTAAAAAGAAATCGGAAAAGAAAGACCAACAAAATATTTATGAAGAGCCAAAACACGTAAAACAAGAAAATGATAATCTTACGAATTGATATAAACAAGAGAGATAATTGATAAATGGATAAAAAAACCAGTGCTGATGAAATAATTAGGTTTCTTACTGCCCATCACTTAACGAAATGGATTTTACATAAATTTTTTAGCAATGCTTGCAACACCTACTTATTGCCTTTATCTATGACAGATCCAGGGAAATTTCCCTAAAATTTATGTTCAAGATTTCGTCTCTCGTTTGACATCAAGTCCTTCGTGACATTGACTCAGTGGGGTGGTTCTTCAATCAGTTTAGTTTAAAAGTACAAATATCCACATAGGAAGAGGACGACAATAACTCATTTCCTGCTCCGCCCCCCCCCCCCACCCCCCCCCCCCCCAAACACACACGCAACACACCCCAAAAGGTTGTAACGGAAGACGGGACGTATGATTCTGTAACGATGATTCGAACCTGAAAAACAGAACTCATGCCAGGCCCAAGTCCGGATAGAAGAAGGGACCGGTGGCTTATAGAACAAAATAGAACTTAGAATTTAGGCCAAAGGTCAAGAACTGAAACGGAAATTAGCAGGAAAAGGTCTGAGAGGCGTAACATGAAGAAAACTTTGCGTTTACATGAACGGAGGTACGGTAAAATGAATGAAAGGGGTTGCAGCTAGGGGCCGGAGGGACGCTGTAAAGGACCTTAAGTAATGCTTACAGGGCACAGAATGAGGTTCACTGACGGCGCGAACCCCCCACAGGAGCCGGTGGCTGGGAGGGCATCTATAGCAGTGAAAATATTCCAAAGGATCATGGCTACAACCATTGTGACCTGGAGTGAAGGTCAGTGGCTGTTCAGGTATGTCATAGTCCTGATGGTCGGGTAAACGCTTTTGGAGACAGCCGACGCCATCTTGAATTCAAGATGGCGTTGGGACAGCTGCCTTAACCCTCCTCCATAACTTCCCTAGACCTCGTCTCCAGTGTAATTTAGTGTGGGTCAGTTCTATTACAATGATACGCAAACTTAAGTCAAATATTGCTGAATGAGAAATGAGACTTTAAATGTGAAATTTTGGAACAATACACACAGATATTATATAGGAGTGGATGTAATGTTAGCTTAATTTTTCAATAAACGGATAGGAATGTGAAGCAACACACTTTTGGATGTTCCGATATATTACTAATTATAATGAGGACGAATTGTTAAGTTAGTAAATCAAGTAACGAAAATTATCATTCGTGTCATGTAAACAGACACACACACATACAGAGAGAGAGAGAGAGAGAGAGAGAGAGAGAGAGAGAGAGAGAGAGAGAGTTTCGCACTTGTAGTATCCAGATAAATTAGCAGTAGTTCACGTGATTCCTAAAATTTTATTGAAAAGGTTAACAACACTTCGAAATTACTGCTGCAATCTATTTATTATAAAATAATTGTTTGTGCACAGATTAAATGGGCGCCTTAGCAGTCGTCATGATGACCAAGCTTAATTCAATCAGCTCAATACCGAAATGCTTAGATGATATGACTTTGGAAACTTTGCTCGTGTGCAATACGGACTAAAGTCTGATCACTGACTCCAAGCTTTGATTCGGTTGTCGCTCACCGCGGTTAATTTTCGTTAAATATTCATTATGTGGGCCTGGAGTCATCCTAGTTACGTACAGGGCATTTTCTAGGGTCTCTTGTAGTCTTATATACCCCATTAATAATTCTACTTGAAGTAATCTGATAAGGCGGTAGTCAGGTGTGATACGTCCAGCCAGTTACAATTTTTGATAACATCTGAATTTAGATGACAGCTCTTCAGATCCTGATTGTCTGGGAACACATAAATAAAAAAAAACCACGCATTTCATTTCACATCACAAGTGAAAACATCTAAAAATATCAAAACAAACAAAATAATGCATCACCGGCTTTGCAACTTATTCACAGCAGAGTTGTGTTAATTCATTAGCAACACAAGCCTAAAACGAGAGACACGTGATTAAAAAAGGCAATAAATTTTTAGAGACCATCTACATCTGATTAAACCTTCCGATTCCTGCGGATAAGAATGGCGAACATGAAGCCAAGTGATTCATTTGACTTGAAGGTTTAGAGAGTTTTTCGTTCTTTGTGATTAATCGTGATCAATGGAGCTTCTGTAAACAGAGGCAACGCCATGAAGTTTATGATGGAAGAACTCTAACCTTTGAACTTCGGGGATATTTATCAGTGCCTCTGAAATTAATGCTATTGTACACGCAAGCAAGCTCTCTCTCTCTCTCATACACATACCCTATCTACATAAGATTTTTAAGGCGAAACTTTGAAGGAGGAAAAGACGAGAGTACGAAATAGGGGATCAAAAAGAAGAGTCAAAAAGGGGAATACCCCATAACAAGAAGTATCCTGAAACTAACAATATTACGCCAAAACATGAATGGACGCTCTCTTTCATCCACATACGCACACACACATTATATAAACATACATGTATATGTCTACACACAAACACACACACACACACATATATATATATATATTACACATTATATATACATAAATGTACATGTCTACACACACAAACATACACACATATATATATATATAATGTACATAGCTATGAGCGTGTGTTGATTTACATATATATTTAAGATGTTAATATAATATAAACATATCAACTCTAGTATAAAAGTAATCTGAATAAAAAATTTACAAAACACGGTCCAAAAGTTATCATTTGTCATGTGTTAAAAAGAGCACAAGGTGCTTGGTTGGGTGATCATTCGTTTGTGAATGCCTAAAGATGAACCAAAGAAGACGTCCATGCTTACATATAAACTCGAACCCACAAACACAGGAAAATAAAAGTAGGGAACAACTATTTTTGCATCATTATTGCGTATTCAAGCCACGTGACTTCAATGAACTTTCCCGGGAGACTAACAAGTCTACTTGCAAAGCCTTTTGAAAGTTACACGCATAAACCCGAATGATTAATGATCAAAGGAACGGTGTTTGTGTCAGAAGATGTGGCCTGCATCAATAGACGAGGGGTAAAGGCCTTTTATGATGTTAAAAAATCCAACCTTTGACCTTGTCTTGAACTCTGATGTCCCTGAAGTTAATCTTTTGCTGAAGAGTTTGACCGTTTCTGTGGGATGGAAGCTGCAGTGCGTACAGATTTTGTTGAAAGCCTGATTGAGGGGAAATAAACATCAGTTTGACATTAATGTTCTGTAACTCTATAGCAGGGCGACTAACCTTCGAAAATATACACCTATTGAAATGAAACAGTGATATAAACTTACAGCAACTTTCTACACTGTTGGAAATTCAAATCGACTGAGGATCAAGCGTGAAAGTTAAGTAAAAGTTCCTCGATGATTTACTTCATGAAAGAGAAAAATAGTGTGAAAAGATAGTACACACACTAGTCTTCCCTCTCCAATCACAAGTGTTTTAGAAATAGTAAGTGAGGATCACCAGCTAAAATGGCATTCAGCACGTGTAATAAAGCATATATTTTCTAAGATTTCAATTAAATTACTCTAAGGAAAATCATCGAGACTAATATCATTTCCAAAGATCCAAGGTTCTGGTTTTTTATATTACCTCAACTTCAAATTTAGGTAATGACTGAAATAACATAGGTTACTTAGAAGAACGATGTGGTTCTAAGCCCTAAATCCCATAGCCACTTATCAGCATAAAGTGGAAAGTAACGCCACTTAAAACGAAAAGCCTTAATGACTGAAAAGAGTTGCAAAGGCTAACTCTTTCCTTCCAGACTTGTAAGGTCAATCAGGACTTGATGACTGCATCGATGGATGGACGTCAACGCCCTCTAGATTATAGCACGAAACTCCAAAGCATAACATGGAATTACAGACCCGATACAATACGATGAATGACCAACCCCCAAAATACTAGCTTACCCACAATCACTCGGTAACTTTGCAAACACCGGACACTGTTTTCACCCCAATTGTCACCTATAAGGTCAATCTTAGCTGCATGACTTGCAGCAAACAAATAAAAGTAAACAGCGTTGCATGCGTTGCTGCCCTTGACTATCGACGAAGTACAACGCTGACACGAACCATTTTGAGCAAATGCAGTTTTCGATGTTTCGTTCACAAGCAAAATTGCTGCTAATTTATAGCATTGTTTCTTCTCTAAAATACTGTCCATAGAGTTCGGAAAACACAAGTACGTGATAATGGATGGTGATTATGACGTTAGAGATTATATAGACGCCCTATAGCAGAAAGAATTATTCTCCACTGAGTAATGCTAATTACCTCTAAATGTAAGAATGATGTGTGATTATTTCTATTGCTACCAAGTAAAGCTTTTAAAATTGACGTTCGCCCCAGCTCCAAATCTCATAAACACCATAAACGGTTTACTAAAACGCGAGGAAAAGAACTCTTGAAATGTTCAAAGCAAATAATAGTTGCCCTCCCCTATTCTTTTAAGTGGCTAAAGTACTTTTTGATATCAACGACTCATTAACATTTGGCTGTAGTGTAATAACAGCAACATTTAAAGGTGCAGAGTTATCGTCGGGGGGAAGGGGGGGGAGGAGGTCCCTTCAACTGCTACGTTTAGTAATTAGAAATCAATTAAATAATTACCAGCCATTATTCAAGGGTATCAATTACGAGTTAATTGACATGGTTTGTTTACGGTGATGTAATTACTTGGGGAGGTTAATTGACTTTTCATATTAATATTCAATATTCAATTCCAGGCAGGTTTTCATGAGTCACAGGGATGAAAATATTACTCTATTTATGGTAATTTTATGCATGTTGTTAATACTGCTCTGCTCACACACACACACACACACACACACACACACACACACACACACAGCCTTCTGCTCGAGATGACGATAACTGCATTGACTGTTGCAACTAAGCTCTGAAAAGTCTTTCATAAATTTGTTCCCATTTTCTTACAAGTCAATACATATAAGACTAAATTTAGCACTACTGACTCCCTAACTTATTTCATTCGCTGTCCTCGGCAATCTATCATAAACATACAGCTTGCAAGCAGCGGCTGGTGCCTTTGGTACACTGATAAGGGAAGAAATCGGATATCTCAATATTTAAAACTGTCATAACATCAAAAGAAAATGGACAATGGCACATAATTGGTTCCAAGTGATGATAATAAAGGCACTCAAGCGAAACTGGCATAGAACCCTTTTGTACCTAATACGAGTATTTGCAACAGAGCCTCTCCAAGCGTCCTTGACCTCGCCCCCCCCCCCCCCCGCCCCACCCCGTCTCTCCTCAAAATAAATATATATATATATATAGATATATATATAGATATATATATATATATATATATATCTATACACACACACATACACACACACACACCACACACACACACATATATATAATTAATATATATATATATTAATCTATATATATATATATATCGATAGATACGTACTCCACCAATAAGCAATTTCCCCTTACAAGGGAGTAGTATCAGGAAACAGTAATTACTGCCTTGTTCTTTCCTTAACTACTGAATCCTGTACAAATAACTTCCAATATTCCCACTACTTCATATACCTACACAGGAGACTTATCAGTAGACACTCTCTTCTGAATATCAGCCATGTTATTTCGACTGGTTGATTTGCATTATGAAATTAGGAGTTTGGAAAAGCGCTGCTTAAATCTTAAATTTAGACACGAGAATCGCTCAGAAAAAAGCATAAATATAAAAATAAATGAATAAAATGGAGATTTTACTAACTAAAATGTAAAAATTAAAATAACACTGTGGCACAAACAATACAAGGCCATCACCCATATGCACATACGTAAAAGGGCGCTCAGTAATCTTAAGAAAGTGACCCAGGATAAAAACTACAATACATTTTGACACATGACGTGTGCTATCGCAGAAGTACTTTCATTTTTGGTAAAAAATAAAAGACGTAACAAGCAGTTAGAGACTAAGTACTCATGAAGAGCCAGCCAACGTTTTCCCATCTGCTTTACAAAATGAAGTCTATCTGTGTGTATTTATGATATATAAACGTTACATTTTCTTAAAGCGAATAAACTCTTGTGTAGCAAATTTTTCTATAGCAATTAATAAATGCAATATATAAGGAAAAAACAACGCATTTTTTAACGATTCACCACAACTGAATACGAATAAATTCAGGTAATTCGTACCTATCATCAGCGAGATAGATAGGCAGAAAGAGAATCTGATGAAACAAAATCCCCAATTCTCTGAAACCCGTTATAATACCTTGAGTAACTGACCTATCAATGAAGACCAGAACGCGAAAACGTTCAATAAAATTAAACTGCAAAACTTGAGCGCAGCGGGATGCTCGGAAATTCCTGCAGACGAGAAGCTCAGAGACCATCGACAAATATGGATCTGAATTTCGTTTCCATTTAAATCGCCTCGTAATTTCCTGTATACCTACACATATATATATGAAGGCGGGAGCTAATATCATCCTGCGTAATACTTGAACAAATTGGTTATTGTATCGACCTTGTGGGTGGTTAAATGACCAGTTAAAGGGCAACTACCTGCTGCCATTGTCTCTGAATATTCATGAACATCATCAAATAAATATTCCTAACGAGGTGAAGGCTGTTTCCAAGCGACGACCTTTGCGTTCAGTAGGAGGTAATTTAACTCGAAACGTAATAGTATTTACGAAGGACTTGCCGCTTCCAAGTTGGGCTTTCGTTTGTAAGGCATGAGGTCTACCGGTATAAATAAACTGTCTGACACCCTCAAAATATCGATGCGTTCAACGAAAATAACGTCAGCTTGACTATGGTTACGTTCAGTAAGTAGAACCCTCTGTCCAAAGGAAGATTTCCATAAACGATCAGAATAAAAGCATTTTCAGTTAAGGAGGCATTTGCGTTCAACAGGTTTTAATTATTTATTGTTTCCACAGGTAATACAAAACGGTTTCAGTAAACAACGATCAATTATTCTTCTTCTTTGGTTTCAGTTAAAGGTTTAACGAATATAAAATGAATTAAGTTCTTAATAAGTTATGGTTCTCTGCTATAGAGTAGAATGGACTGAATGAAAAGCTTGCATTCAACCAGTAAATGAATATATAATTAAATAGAGATGGGTTTCACCTATCAAATAAGATGGACTGAATAAAACAACGGGTGCATTTGATCAGTGTGTGAGGGACCAACATCAGAGAACTGCGTTGATAGGAATAACTGATAATGTTGAAGTAAAATTGCTCAACCAATTACAGAATCATTAAAGTATTGTTTATTGAGATGTACTATTTAAAACCATGAATTACGGACCCTGAAACAATGCCGATGACGAACAGGCCTAGAAACAAAATGACTCCTTTCTCTACGATCGCCCATGCCAGTAATACATCTCTTTTTGACAGGCAATATAACTTCACTATCATTCTTTGAAGTCTTCATTCCGAAAGAGACCTAAACAGTCGTATGATTAGTTTCACTGAAACGGGCGTATGCAACGAATACACGATGAAGTTCGTGGTAAGGAGACAGGGCCTCAGAGTGTTTTCTAAGCCCTCCTACAGAGGAAAATGGTGAAATAAAACGAAAGATGAGAGTTAAGTGTGGGTAAAAAAACAGAGGCTGGTTAGCAATTACGCGGTGTAATGGTAGGTCTTCCCAGAGACTGATTTGTCTTCGGTCTTGTTCAACACGTTTTGGGGAAGGTGATGACGAAGAGCATTTAGCAGGGGAGAGCAGGTAAACATCTCCGAGGACTGTAATTTGTCATAAATACTCCGAGGTAAGGCAAGTCCATCACTCTGGATCTGTATCATACGACTTACGCTCAAAGGGATAGTGAAGAATTCAGATACATGTATATCCGTCTCTGTCTGATTCTTACGAAGTACCTTGTCGCTTCTCTTTCCGCATCATGTACTTCTGGTCTACTACATAAGACTCAGCAGTTCGGACTGAAGACTTTGATCTTACGGAAGAGACAAAAAAGTAAAGATTTCCTTTGACAAAAGGTGGGCAATTCTAATTTCATTTATATGTAACAGAGAGCGAACAAAATACCCAAGGACATCGTTTTACAGCGGAAAAACGAAACATTTCAAGTCAATAAGAATAGTTACAAAATTATAATTTCACTTTTTACAGAAACTATGGGACTAACACAACACACAATATATATATATATATATATATATATATATATATATATATATATATATATATATAAATACATATATATATATATTATATATATATTATATATGCACACGAGTATATTATATAAATAAATGTGAGTGTTTACCCACAGAGAGGCAATGAAACAACAGGTATTACAGTTGGATTTCTAACTTGACAGTCGGCCAAGTTTCGTATTAAAAGCGTTGGCAGGTGGCAGGGGTGAAACATACAATACAATACTTAAAATATAACTCGTTTCTCAGTGCACATAATGATAAATAAAGGCTAAATACGTTATTTTTAAAATTTACTCTGAAATGAAAATTTGCCAGGACAAAAGTCAAGGTGTTAACTATATCGACACTACAACCCTCATGAAAATTAATAACTAAATTAATATCTATTTTCATTTACTGCTAAGCATGGTGCTCATATATCGAAAAATGTCCAGGTCGACCTTAAGACTGATTTATACGCTGATAACGTACAGCTATTGTGGTGATATAGCCATTATAGCAGACACATTACCATTATAAAAGTAGTTTAACCTGACCACTGAGCTGATTTTCAGCTCTCA
Organism: Macrobrachium nipponense; assembly: GCF_015104395.2. Lineage (NCBI taxonomy): Eukaryota > Metazoa > Arthropoda > Malacostraca > Decapoda > Palaemonidae > Macrobrachium > Macrobrachium nipponense. The sequence goes on along the minus strand of NC_061099.1, from coordinate 54,363,566 downwards.
TAGGGCTGGCCCGAAGGATTTGATAAAATGCCAGGTCTAGGCCTGAGGCCAGGAGCTGGGACCAAATAGGTCATTCAGCATAATACAGAATAAATTAAATTAAATTGTTAAAAATTGCACCTAGGCAAATGCTTTCATACTGGAATACACACAGGCAATAAATACATTTACTCATGTTCCCATGCATACATACTTAAAAGGTATATTAAAATTCAGAATTAGTCACGTAACATTTTAAAATTTGGTTTTAAAATTCACTAAACCCTCTAAGGTTTTCGTGCTTTTAATATATACTTATTTTCATATTTCATTAATCAAATCACAGTTCCTCAGAAAAGTCAAAATCGGAACCTCGAAGCAGGGCCTCGTGGGTTGCTCATCAAGTGCCCGTGTGTCAGACGAGTGTGGCCTCTATGGAGGCGCTTCAGGCCTACTTGTGCATGTCTCTCTCTGATATACTGAACTCCATTTAGTAACACCCGGTTTTATTTGTTTTAATTGATCATTTTCAGGGTCTTCATTCCATATATTTTGCCATTTATTTACAATGTTTTTATATATCTCATATAATCGCTAGTAGGGATGTTTACATTTGCTTTCATCATGTGGACTGCTTCTTTAGCTGCTTTATCAGCCTCTTCTTCTCCTTTTATTCCGACATGGGCAGGGATCCAACATATTTCAATATTTTTTTCCATTATTATATAATTTATGGAGTGAAAACCTAATCTGTGTACACTATTATTTTTGGGATTGTAGCACTGTTTGGCTTCTAGTGCCATGAAAGTAATCAAAGAACACTCATTATTAAATGAGTGTTCTTTGATTACTTTCATGGCTAATATTTTTGCACATAACTCCGCTGTAAATACCGAGGCACTACTGAGAAGAGAGAACTGATACTTTTTGTCTTGGGACATGGTAACATATCCAACTCAGCATTCTGATTTAGATCCATCTGTATATATTGAGTAATGTGGGCCTATTCGGCTTATATGCTCTATTGTCTGTGGTGTTCTGGGGTTTATGAGCACTTTTTGAATAAATATTTTAATTTTGTGCAAATTTTCATTTTATTCATATTGCAAGCAGAAGGTAATTTTACTATTGGAAGCAGCTAGTTACTTATATTCAGTGACTCGAACAATCTTCTTGATCTAATTGGGAAAAGTGGTAAGTGAATCACTTGACTGAATTCTTAGGGTACAGAGAGGTAGCTCACCACATTCAACCTGTAAAGAAAAGGGTTGGTGATGATTTAAAGGCAGATACAGAAGAAGAACTGCAAAAAAGGTTTTTTTTAGCATGAAAAGGAGCAAAGGAAGGATTGAAATTGAACAGAGGAAAGAAAGAGCTAATAATTAGTAGCAGAGAAGCACATGAAGAAGTAAACATTCAATTTAAAGAGGGTACAGCGCTAAAGCAGCGCAATGAGTTCCATACTTGGGATCAATAACAACAGAGGAGGGAGGCACTGAGAAAGCAGCGAGACAGAGTGAAAGAAGCATGGAGAAAATGGAGAGAAGTAACAGGAGTTATTTTAGACAAGAAAATGCCATTACGGCTCAAAATGAAGATTTATAAGACAGCTACCAGGCCCTTTACTATTATATGGGGCAGAAACTTGGGCACCTAAGGGGGAAGAGGAGGGACTGTTGGAAAGAACCGAGATGAGGATGGCGAGATGAATTGTTGGAATATCACTACCGGAAAGGAGGGAGAGTCACGATATAAGAAGAATGAGTGGTACATGTAACGTAAAGGATAACTAGGGTCACGTAGTAAGAAGAGAGGAGGTGGAACCAATCGAGAGAGTTAAGATTATGCCAGTGATGGGGAGTAGTGTGGGGCGTCAACCGATCAGATGGATGGATGTGGTGAGGAGGGATATGGGTGAAGATGATTCAAGAGAGAAAGTTGACTCGAGCGACCGACCCTGCAGCACAGTGGGGCTCATAAGGTGGAAAGTATAAATGTATATATATATATATATATAATATATATATATATATATATATATATATATATATAGATATATAAATGTATATATATATATATATATATCTATATATATATATATATATATATATGTATGTATACACACATACTAATAATAACAAAAGCAAGCACGTGATGTGTTAATAATGCACGAAAGTACTCGGCAGTATGTCGTTTTATTTTGAACTATGCCAGTGACTTCACCATAAACCCCTAATATATATATATATATATATATATATATATATATATATATATATATATATATATATATATATATATATACTATATATATACGTTTATATATTTTATGCATTGTATTGACCATCGGCATATTAACTATCGTTACAGTAGTTGATACCGACAGTTGAAGCCTCATGCCATTCCGCTCGACCTGTGATTGGCTTAGGGCCTTGCACTACTCTGTTCGGCCTGTGAATTGGTTGAGGCCTGTTGTCATGTCCAAATCAAAAGTTCGTTGGTCCTTGGAAATCACCTTATCAATAGTTCTGTCATGATGTTTTTATTAACATTTCATTTGATAGGATTTACTGGCCTTATTATTTTAATTGCTTTTGTTATGTCTTGTTATTTAAGTTAGGTAGAAGTTTAGGTTTTTTGATCTTTTATTATAAAAATACAATTACATTCTAATAATTTACATTATTGGGCTAATACTGTTGTTACATAAACATAAACATAAACTTAAATGACATTACGCTACAAAATCAATATACATCAAAATCAAAACGTATAGTTTAAAAATTCTTTAGTTACATACTTGAAAATATTGCCTGCATATCTACATTTAATATACATCCTTTGTGATTCTAATTTATTTTTCAAATGATCAATTATATTTTGGCAGCTATTATTGTGTTTATAACACACCCACAAACGATACAAATAGCCCGTGATCAACAAAATGGCAGTGTTTTTATCAACAATTGATTTTGCTTCTATATCACAGAATAATAATTTCAAAGAAACTAATCATTTAGTTTTACAGCATTTCTAAGAACAGAATTAAACCATTCTAATATATTTTTCTTTTCTCTACAGAAGTAAAAAAAATGCATTTGATACTCGGTTTCACCACATTGGTCACATTTTGAGTCTTCTTTTAATTTCAACATATGGAGCCTTTGTTTTGTTGCTAGTGACTCATAAATATACAGAAAGTCCCTTCCGCTACTTTAATGAATGTACTATTAACACTTCCCCAAATATTTTCCATTTAAGTGTGGGATAATTTTCTACTACTGGGATTTCTTCTATTTCCTCCCAAATGATTGAATACATTTCTCTGTTATTTATATATGGAAAGAATTTGTTGTGATATGCTTTCATAATATCATCTACTGCCAAAGAATTGTATTCAGGGGTAAAATATGCTATTTATGATAAATCATCTGATTGTAACACATACCATCCAGTTTATTAGAGTTTTTAAACAAGTTACACTGAATATTGATCTTGCCTTTTCTTCAACACTTATTATCCCTACACCTCCTTCTAATTTTGTCAAATGCAGGGTACTACGTTTTATAAGTCGATATATAACACACCATTATATACTTGAAAACAAATGCATTCACATTTTGAGCTTGTTTTTTTACTTAAAGGAAGTGTGTGAGCTACATACCACAGTTTGGACAATATCAAAGAGTTGATGATTAGTGCTTTCTGATAAAGTGTTAAATACATTTTACACAACATGTTAACTGCCTTTTCAATTTTTTTTTCTCTATATCTGACCAATTTATTTCACAAGTTTCCGCATACGAATTGCTGAAGTAAATGCCCAAAATTTTAGCATAGTCCACAACTTTGAAACAAGTTAACTTCCAGTCTCTTCTGCCTGACCATTCACCATTTCCTAAGATGACAGATTTTTCTTTATTTAATAATGAGCCAGTTGCTGCTTCAAATTTCTTCATTTCATAGTGAATCTCTATTAATGAATCATCGTCTGCAAAAATCACTGTTGTATCATTAGCAAATCCCTGTACTTTAATTTTGTCATTGTTTGGTAATGTAGGAGGTACAATTTTTGTACTGGTTTTTAATGCTAGGTACAATGGTTCTTGGAAAATGACATACAATAACATTGATGGTGGACAGCCTTGTCTAAATGACCTTCTAACATTAAAGGTATCTGTAAATAGTCCATTTTACATTCTTTATATAATATTTTTAACCATGAAATAAATTTCTCTGAAAATCCAAACTTTTCCCTAATTCTAAAAAGAAATGGCAAGCTCACCCTATCAAAAGCTTTGGACTAGTCCAAGTTAAACATACCTGCATTCAAATGATTTTCTCTTACATAATTTATTATGTCTCTTATTGTATTATTGCAGCGAATTATGGATCTGTTTGGAGTACCACAATATTGTTCAGGTGATATGATTTTTCCAATTACAAGTTTCAAACGATTTGCCATTGTTTTTGCTAGAATTTTATAATCAACATTTAACAGAGTGATTGGTCTCCAGTTTTCAACCATTTCAAAAATTTCCATTTTTTGGACATATTTTTATTATTCCTAACTTTTGTGATTCTGATAACTTTTTTTCTTTCAGCCTACATTTCATTACCTCTGAAAAATCGTTTTTGATAATATACCAAAATCTTTTATAAAACTCTGCAGTTTATCCATCACTTCCAGGTGATTTTCCTTTATTCATTTTATTCAATGATTCCCACAATATTATTCATTTATATCAAATTCCTCCCCTAAAAGTTTATTGTCCTCTTCATCTACCTTTCTTTTGCATTTCTCAAGCAAATATGATTGTTCTTTGAGATTTCCTTCAATAAATTCATACATTACTTTAAATTTAAATTTAAGTACAAGTTTAGGTATTAAGTTTCAATGTTATTAGCATGGATTAGAAGATTTTGTCCATTCCTATATAAATTGCTTATATATAATTAAACCTTGTTCTGTTTGCTAGATTTTGAGTATTTTTCGTTGCACATTTTGGACTTCCATTAACCAGGTAACGTTTCGAATCCTGGTGACGAACCACTTTCCTAAGGTATAATGAATTGGATATCAAAAGGTATTTGTGGCTTAATACATGTGAATGTAAAAAAGTGAAGAGTGTATGTGATATAAAGCCATTATACATATATATGTATATGTCTTTATATACAAATAAATAAATGTACATATGCATTAACAATATACATATAGTATATATGCATGTATATGTAAATGTGTGTATATATAATGTACACAGAGACCATAACCTCCTATATGTATAATTTAACTGTGAGCGTATATACATGTTGGAGAGTTGGTACATCCATTCTTGTGATTACACACGAAAGTACGTAAGTAGCGGGCTGCCTGTGTTGAACACAGAAAGAGATCCTACCACACGCAGTTCACCCATGACGAACGCCATCCGTCTAATGACTACCTATGTCCAGACAAAGCCAATTACAAGGAGAAATCATGAAAATGGACAGGACGACTCTGCTAATTCCCGTCTTTAAATCCCACGCTTCTATCTGGAGAGGGTCAGTGGTTTCCGAGGAGTGACAGATTTATAAAGGAATGACTGACCCCTTATGAATACGGGTTACCCATAATGGGGAAAGCCTTAAATCACCTTCCCTTCACTCGGCCTTTTTCTGCCTCTCGCACCGATAACGAGCTCGTGCCAGGACACAACTATACACACACACACACACAGCAATAAGGATTTAAATTGCCTTCGTCATGATGTAATGTTAAGAGAAACAGTCTGCCTCTCTCTCTCTCTCTCGAGAAACCCTAGAATTTGAGTAAAACACCAAGGCATGAGAGAGAGAGAGAGAGAGAGAGAGAGAGAGAGAGAGAGAGAGAGAGAGAGGAGAAAACTGACACACGCCGCCGATGCCCAATTAGAAGCATACACTCGCTTTACCTACATCCCAAC
>NC_061099.1:54317636-54355136 GCF_015104395.2 Macrobrachium nipponense | reverse complement strand
TATCCCTCTAAAGAAATGCACTAAGAGAAAAAGGGCCCCCCTCTCAAGATTTGGAGATCGAAATAGGTTGTCGCGACAGAATACTAGTTTCCTGTTTACAAAAGAACCCAGAAGAGGCCTTGTCCAAAAGTCAATGTTAGTGTCAACTTCCTGTAATTAAGCTAGTCGTAAAAACCACGAAGATCAGCTTTCACCCCAGTTTAGAAAAAGCAGTCACTGGAAATGACTGCTTTCTTAGGATACTATCAGAAAGTAATGCAGGAACAAAAGTCTTCACAGAGTTAGGTCTATATGTGCGTCCACACGGTCGAACAATCTCTGACGGACAAACATTGTTACCGATCAACAATTGTCTGTCGGTCTTTGCCTTGTGAGTAAAGTAAAAACAGTGGTATACAACCTCATATGGTACCACTGTTTGTTGCCAGATCTACTTGCATCGTTTCAACGCTTATGACGTCATCCTGTTTCGCCTATGATATGGTAACAATGTTTGTCCGTCGGACATTGTTCGACCGTGTGGACGCACCTTTAGAAAACACAAAGCGTTTGCGTTTCCAGTCATAGTGCCTGAGTGGGGCATGGCTCCTTTACTACCATTTTCGTATAAGGTCTGACAACAGGAATTCATTTCGGCAATGGTGAGGATTCCTGCGAGTAAATCTCCAAAGATGCCAGATCTTTGATACTACACTTGGAATAACAGTCTTCATTATGGGGAATGAGATGGTCTTTATTGGGGGAATGAGAAATCCTTTACTGTGGGGAATGTGAAAGACTTCATTGTGAGAAATAAGAAAATCTCCATAATGAGGAATGATTAAGTCTTCATTTTGGGGAGTGAAAAAAAAAAAAGTCTTCATTATGGGAATGAGAAGGTCTTCAGTACGGGGAATGCGAAAGTCTTAATTAAGAGGACTGAGAAAGTCATCATAATTGGGAATGTAAAATTTTTCATTATGAGAAATGAGAAAATATTCATTGTGGGGAATGGAAAAAAGTATTCATATGGGGAATGAGAAGGTCTTCAATACGGGAAATAAGAGTCTTCATTATGGGGAATGAGAAAACATTTATTATGCGGAATGAGAAGGTCTTCTTTATGGGGAATAAGAAAACATTATGGAGAATGAGTCCTCATTATGGAGAATGAGATTCTTCATTATGAGGAATGAGAAAACATTTATTATGGGGAATAAGATTCTTCATTATTGGGAATGAGAAAATAATTATTATAGGGAATGAGATTCTTCATTATGGGGAATGGAAAACATTTATTATGAGGAATGAGAAAGTCTTCATTATGGGGAATGATAAAATATTTATTAAAGGGGATGAGAAAGTCTTTAGTATGGGGGATGATATTCTTCATTATGGGGAATGAGAAATTATTTTGGGGAATAAGATTCTTCATTATGGGGAATCAGGCAACAATTATTATGGGGAATGTGAAAGTCTTCATTATGGAGAATGAAAAAATATTTATTATGGGGGATGATATTCTTCATTATGGAGAATGAGCAAACATTTATTATGGGGAATGAGAAAGTCTTTATTATGGGGAATGAGATTCTTCATTATGGGGAATGGAAAACATTTATTATGAGGAATGAAAAAGTCTTCATTATGGGGAATGATAAAATATTTACTATGGGAAATGAGAGTCTTTATTATGGGGAATGAGATTCTTCATTATGGGGAATGAGAAAACATTTATTATCGGGAATGAGATTCTTCATTATGGGGAATGAGAAAGTCTTTATTATGGGGAATGACAAAGTCTTCATTATGCGGAATGAGAGTCTTCATTGTGGGGAATGAGAAAGTCTTTATTATGGGGAATGCGATAGTCTTCATTAAGAACTTGCAAAATCTTCTGAGGCAAGAAATCAAGATCTTCCAGAATTTTGAGACAAACTCTCTGAGGAAGAGCAAAAGGTCAGACTTTTAGCAAAATGCTATCAACTTGTGGAGCCCTTTGGTAAATTCTTCCCTTCGCAGCAGTTCATGATAGTTACATGTTAATGACCTACGTCCATACAATTTGATGAAGATTCAATCCCTACGGAAGGCACTTGACATTTTTAACTCTTGCCTATGTAGCTTGAACGTGATTCAAAAGTTGCAATATTTATAATGAACGGCATTCACAACCTCTCATCTGATTTACAGAGGCAGAAAGATGCTCTTATCTCTCTCTCTCTCTCTCTCTCTCTCTCTCTCGTCAAAAGGTAGAAGATGCCGAATCGCCAGTTTCTTCCGATTCACTTTCCTTTTCTTTCAATTGTTCTTTAGTATTTTCCAGATACTAAAATAATGGTATATCTTATGAAGTATTTATTTCATAATACCCTTCATGTACTGATCTAATAAAAACGTATGATTATCTATCATACTGTGCAGTTTTGTAGTAATTTCGACGTACGTGATCCTAAGGGAAATTCCATAAACTATTTTAATATATATTTTACACAATAAACCAGAAATCCATCATAGCTAACTTACCATAGCAACACCCGTTTCTTTTCACGAAAGAAACGAGAAACGAATCAATCATAAAAGAAAAACGACGAAAAAGAAAGAAAACGAAATGAAAATGCGAATCAATAAAATGCAAATCAGATGCGCTCAAGCCGGTATTCTTCTTCAACCTTCTATGATTAGTTTCACACTTCTAGTAGTGCCTCTCCGTTCGGGGAGACTAAAAGGGCTTTAAGTTGAAAATCATATATCATCTTTAGTTGCCTCCAGGGCTATTACTCACCGGCCTCACGGGTTCTCTGTTATTAGTGCCAGCCACAAGAACAAACTATTCATAACTTTTGATGTTAAAATATGGCCCTTTGCCTATGTAGGCTACTCCGGTAGTTCCAAGTACCAATTTCATTCGAGAGAGAGAGAGAGAGAGAGAGAGAGAGAGAGAGAGAGAGAGAGAGAGAGAGAGAGAGAGAGAGAGCGCTCTCGTTCGTAAATGCAAATCACTGCGTCCAAAATGAGTCTTTGAAGTGGTCGCATCACTTGTATAAAATGAACACCCAAACGAGTAGCCTTTCTTAGTCCATCGACAAGGTACTTATTGACTATTTCTGCTTAATGGTTCGGAATTCCTATACTTACACCTTAATTAAGAAAAGAGTTTAGAGCACCTGCTTACATCTTCTTAAGTTAAACGATTGTTAACGTTCTAATTAGAAGCTTAGTTCCAATATGCCTCGAGGAGGTCGTTAAGATTTAGGTCACATAGGACTTGCGCCAGCAAAAGGAGGTAGGACTGATATAGGACTTAGGTTTATGTAACGTTTTGCCTTCAGACGAAGACGCCATATGAGGAAAAGGGTTCCAAAATGAGTTACAGGGTTCATTTTATACTGACCTATATTTTTTAAAGCCACGCCAACTGTATCATTAGCAATTGTTCTAGAAATGCTATATTCCTGTGGAATCCTAAATCTTTCAGACCAGTAAACGATGTTCACCCGAAATACAATACAAATTTGAAGGTGACAATAAAAATGTCATGAGGAGTAATAGTTACTGATAAAAATTACTCTGATGCAAATGATGTTTTCAGGGAAAAATAGCCTCGAGAAAACTGACTTCATGATGACATACCGACCAAAAAACTACGAATTTGTGAAAAAAAAAAGTTATATATATATATATATATATATATATATATATATATATATATATATATATATTCATTGAGAAATATAACTCATAGATAACCAAGGGTTTTGGGTTATAGACAGCTTGCAATTACACCAAATTCAAAGATAAAATATCCATTAAAACAACAAGGGTTTTTGGGATGAAAAAAAAAAATGTAATAACAATAATTTCATTTAGAAGTATCCTTTAGGATAACAGCTTAAAGGATGTTATTACCTTAGAGTTTGACTTGTCAGTCACCATGGATAGGGAAAGACCTCATTGGCCTAAAACTTAAGTTTTAAAATAGCCTGACATTAGCCCACTCTTAAAATGACGTGCATTATTGTTTTCCCAGCCACTGAGATTTCCGCTGCCTCCGGGGAAGGCCCTGAAACCTTGGGAAGAGAGTTTTCCCCTGCCTCCAGGGAAGGCCCTGAAGCCTTGGGAAGAGAGTTTTCCCCTGCCTCCAGGGAAGGCCCTGAAGCCTTGGGAAGAGAGTTTTCCCCTGCCTCCAGGGAAGGCCCTGAAGCCTTGGGAAGAGAGTTTTCCCCTGCCTCCAGGGAAGCCCTGAAACCTTGGGAAGAGTGTTTTCCCCTGCCGCCGGGGAAGGCCCTGAAGCCTTGGAAGAGTATTTTCCCCTGCCTCCAGGGAAGGCCCTGAAGCCTTGGGAAGAGAGTTTTCCCCTGCCTCCAGGGAAGGCCCTGAAGCCTTGGGAAGAGTATTTTTCCCCCTGCCTCCGGGAAGGCCGTGAAACCTTGGGAAGAGAGTTTTCCCCTGCCCCCCCCGGGAAGGCCCTGAAGCCTTGGGAAGAGAGTTTTCCCCTGCCCCCCCCGGGGTAAGGCCCTGAAGCCTTGGGAAGAGAGTTTTTCCCCTGCCCCTCCGGGGAGGGCCCTGAAGCCTTGGGAAGAGAGTTTTCCCCTGCCTCCGGGGAAGGCCCTGAAGCCTTGGGAAGAGAGTTTTCCCCTGCCTCCGGGGAAGGCCCTGAAGCCTTGGGAAGAGAGTTTTCCCCTGCCTCCGGGGAAGGCCCTGAAGCCTTGGGAAGAGAGTTTTCCCCTGCCTCCGGGGAAGGCCGTGAACCTTGGTAAGAGAGTTTTCCCCCTTTTTGCCTCCGGGAAGGCCTGAAACCTTGGGAATAGAGTTTTCCCCTGCCTCCTGAAAGGCCCTGAACCTTGGGAAGTTTTTTAGCCCCTGCCTCCGGGGAAGGCCCTGAAGCCTTGGGAAAAAGAGTTTTCCCCTGCCTCCGGGGAAGGCCCTGAAGCCATTGGGAAAAGAGTTTTCCCCTCCTCCGGGAAGTCCCCTGAAGCCTTGGGAAAAGAGTTTTCCCCTGCCTCCGGGGAAGAAGTCCCTGAAGCCTTGGGAAAAGAGTTTTCCCCTGCCCTCCGGGGAAGGGCCCTGAAACCTTGGGAAGAGAGTTTTCCCCTGGCCTCCAGGGAAGGCCCTGAAACTTGGGAAGAAAGAGTTTTCCCCTGCCTCAGGGAAAGGCCGTGAACCTTGGTTTAAGAGTTTTCCCCTGCCTCCAGGGAAGGCCCTGAAGCCTTGGGAAGAGAGTTTTCCCCTGCCTCCGGGGAAGGCCCTGAAGCCTTGGGAAGAGAGTTTTCCCCTGCCTCCGGGGAAGGCCCTGAAGCCTTGGGAAGAGAGTTTTCCCCTGCCTCCAGGGAAGGCCCTGAAGCCTTGGGAAGAGAGTTTTCCCCTGCCTCCAGGGAAGGCCCTGAAACCTTGGGAAGAGAAAGGAAGGCAAACAGTTTCCGAAGTTCTAAAGCTTTGTCACATGCAGACAAGAATAATTTATACCCTGTCAACGAAAGAAATGACTTTCAGAGCATCATAGGGCTGACGAATCTGTGGTTGCACATGTTGTTTGCCAAATTGTAGGTTTTTGGTTGTATGGTGTTTTTACGTTGCATGGAACCAGTGGTTATTCAGCAACGGGACCAACGGCTTTACGTGACTTCCGAACCACGTCGAGAGTGAACTTCTATCACCAGAAATGCACATCTCTCACTCCTCAATGGAATGGCCGAGAATCGAACCCGCGACCACCGAGGTGAGAAGCAAACACCAAACCAACCTCGCCACTGAGGCGCTGCCAGATTGTATGGCTAGGTTTAAAGTATTATGTTCTGAAAAGGATCTTGAAGAGGTTCCCTATCAGAAGATTTACTGTGAATAAAGGGAAGTACGATTCAACACTACCATGAGTTATGAAAAGACGTCCTCACGAGGTTCCTAACATAACTTAGAATCATATCGAACACAGGTGGATTTGGAGCCATTTTGAGTCTTTGGTCTTTAGATTGCTTCCTGTACCATAAGTGTGGAAGTAATATCTGGTAAGAAAACGTTGATTTGATCGAACTATCATGGTGTTTTTGGTCTTAAGAGACATGTTCTTTACCTCAGGCGAACATGCCAAGACCTCTGATAAATCACCTGCAAAGAAAAGGAGTTAACTCATCAGTACTACGACGGGCTATTAGCAGTTTGCTAAACAAAATGGATAAATATATTATTCTATTAAACTTTCCAATTTAAACAACTCATATCTGCATACAGACGAGAGGTCAAGAAAAAACTACAGAAACAGCACAAGCCAGAAAAATAAACAACAGGGTTCCAGAAGTTTAAAAGATGAGAAAAAGAACCCTTCAAAGGCCTCACATACAATAAAGGTAGAGCGAATTTGGAGTTACGTATTAGCCCAAATACGGAATTCCACTTCGGATGGGAAGGACACCATACTACACCAGGAAAAGGACTCCCGCAAGAAATCCAAATTCCTTTCCATGGATTGATTGATTGATTGTGTATTATATCTACCGTCACAACATCTGGGTAATTGACACAGAAATAATTAAATGGAAAAAATTAAATTTTTGATAAATTTCATATTTAAATATCTATAAATATATAAAAATTTTGTTCATATATATAAGTTCTTACATAGACAATCTATGTATAATTTAAATTTGGTTGAGGAGGCCCGCCTGCCTCATATAGACATATAACTGCTCTACATTACAATCCTTTCCAAGAATTGTAGCTAGGGTAAAATTACCTACTCTGTCACGACCCCAAATTCCCGAATCTGGGACATTCAATCAGTAAAAGTTCACAGTCAAGGGCATAGTACAGTTCTCGGAAAACGGAGGATTTTCACGAGACATCAAGAACCCATGAGTGAGTCTTGTATGTCCAATCCTCAATCTGCACAACATCGTTTCTTGTCTCCTTGGCATATTCGGATATGACCAAGGAGACACTGATGACGTGATACTGCGCATTTTTTGATTAGTCAAAATATCCTCCCACTGGGAATTTAAGAGATCCCAAGCAGCTTGCTTAAAGGAAGTTCTTATGAAGATGCTCGAGGCACGAAAGAATGGACGACAGTATCTTAGGAGACAGCTACAAAACTAAATCAAATAATGAAAAAAGGTAAGATGAATGAATTTCTTGAGGCACTAAAATAGCCAACAAATATAAAACTATTAATTTCATTGAAGCTACTGCAAAATCTTATGTCAAAAAGGAAAATTCAATAATTTTCTATCTTCATACAAATACACACACACACACATATAATATTATATATATATATAGTATATATATATATATATATATATATGTATATCATATATGTATATAGATATAATTTAGAGAATAATATATTAAATTAATTCTATATATCTATATATATATATATATAATCTATATTCGATATATATGTGTGGTGTGTATTTGTATGAAGATAGAAAATTATTGAATTTTCCTTTTTGACATAAGATTTTGTAGTAGCTTCAATGAAATTAATAGTTTATATTTGTTGGCTATTTTAGTGCCTCAAGAAATTCATTCATCTTACCTTAGCCTACTTGCTGGCACGTTACACGCACACATACACACACACATATAATATATATATATATATATATATATATATATATAATATATGTATATATATATATGTATATATATATATATATATATATATATATATATATATATATATATATATATATATATATATGTGTGTGTGTGTGTGTGTATGTGTGCGTGTAAACGTTTGCCAGCAAGTAGGCTGTTAGCAAAAGAATAAAACGAAGGAGGAAAAAGAAATCCAACTGTATTTCACGCACCTATCCTGAGCGCCTGTGAGCAAGTAAAGCTTCAATGAACGTCATGATATCGTTTAACTGAATAAATCTTCTGAACGCTTCATTAAGCACGCGGTCTCGTGCAAAAGGAAAAAGACTTCTAACTTGTCGAAGAAATGCAGAATATTTATGGTTTGATGGCTTATCTGTTCGCTTATACTAGTTGCCTGCTAACTTGGCGTTCGCACCGTCTCAGTGTTCGCTTGTTTAGTTTCTGAATCGATACGTTTAGTTCCGCCTTTCTCCCTCATCAAATATTTATTCGTCTTTTTGGAATACTTTAACAGAGAATATAATTCAATTCACGGTTCCACTTCTCTCTTCTTTTTTTCTGGCTATTTTTAAAAGATCGCCGTCTCATAGGGATTGTAGTGGCTCCCATAAGTTTTTGCTTCTCTTGATCGGGCAAGCAACTGCGTTCAGCACACTAACGTATGCGCATATGTGTGTATTTTTTTTTTTTTTGTACGTAAGAAATATATATATATATATATATATTATATATATATATATATATATATATATAATATATATATATATATATATATATATATATATATGACACTGTCGTATCTACAAAGTCGGATCTTTAATAGACACAGCATGGCCAGCAGAAACTTCAGCATTAAATAAAGTTGTAACTAAAAATGCTGAAGTTTCTGCTGGCCATACTGTTCTTAATATATATATATATATATATATATATATATATATATAATATATATATATATATATATATATATATTACACCTAGGGTTTTTGATTAATAATATATTGCCAATATGTTCGCTGTGACCTATGGAATGTGGAGAAGCAACGACCCGAGAAAGCTGAACAATGGGTTTCTGTGGGTGGCGTGAGATAAAACTGCATAGTTAGACAAGTCAATGTACTCAGTTCTTGAACTCTTCTCAAAGTGCCTTTGTGAAACTGGATGAAGCCAGTAATTGTGAGGCGCTAACGAACTGTGCGTTTTGTATGTGCGTGTGCGCCTCTTCTATTAAAAATGTATCATACGCAAGTCTATGGGGGATTTTGATAGAGGCGTCTTTGGAAGAAAGGCAAGATGCCGTGGTGCTCTTCGAAGTGGTTTTTTATTAAGTGTGCGAAATAGTCCGGCTGCTTGGGTGAGTTTGAACTGTTTAGCCAAAGAGTGGCTTGTTATCTATTTGACATTTTTGTAGGGATATTCAATCTTTAATCTCTGATTGTTAAACTTGTGTGTGTACTTATGGGATGTGTTCTGTGTCTTTGAAACAGACGGTGCTGGCAATGTGGGACCGAGAGGGAGTCCCAATGGGGGAAATAGACTTTTGGTGACTAATTACGATTCAGACATTTTCGTTGGGGTTTTAATTGAATTGAGTTAGTCTGTAAGACTTGATTGGATCATTGTCTTTTGTTACTTAATAAATGTTTATTTGTGATGTAACTCTCTCGTTTTAATTACCTGTTAGAGTGGAGAGAAAGAGGTGAAGAGAGAGAGAGAGAGGTATCGCTTAGAGAGAGGTGGAGAGAGAGAAAGAGAGGTTTGTTTGTGGTTTGCCTTGACGCTCGAGTTACACGTTTACCAAATGAAATAATGAGGAAATATCCTCATTACATTATATATATATATATATATATATATATATATATATATATATTAGTATTTATTAATATATATATATATATATATATTATATCCACCCACTAAACAAAACTAAACAAGTGGCAACTCTTACCTTTCAGTAGCTGGCCGTCTCTTTCTGCAAACTATATCAAACTAGGCTAATGAATTCACATAAATACAAAAATATGCTATTTATTTCCCAAACTAGATGAACATAATATGGAACAAGGTGATTAAATAATGTAATTTTAAGAACTCAGTCTGACCCACAAAAGAACTGTAAATCATCATTCTACTCTCCTGAATTCAACTAAGTAATCACCCCTAATCTCCCAAATTGTCAACCACTACATTTCAATAGTCAGTCTTTTAGAGAATCCCGTCTCTAGAATAATGACATGGGAACCCATCTGAAACAAAGAGACATATCCATTATTTCTCATCACACAACTAATTACTTAAGGGGGCCGCCGGAACCTCTATATATGGAGATATAGGGCGAAAAATGCAAAGTCATGAAAAAATTCATGGAGCTTCATATGGCAATTGAGAATACGTATACGAAATATTTCGTCAAAATTCCTCTTACTTTCGTAGTTACAGGGTAATTAGTTAACGTAACTCAATAAGCCTAAAACAATGATCCGTACAAGAAAATGCAATATTTCTTCTATTATCGTAAATTTTGATAATTATTGTCAAAGAAATTGGGAGAAATGGCATCTGTAGACATTCTCCAAGTCGAGAAGGAGACTTCAGGCTCAAGCTACCAAGTCCAGTCCTGCTTTAGTGCGATCACAGACGTCGAGTAGTCTACACGTTCCATTTCACGTCTGACATTCGCCTGCTTTCACGTATGTTTATGTATGTTTCGGCAAGAATTTCATCATGCCAATGAGGAAAAGACAAGGGAAACATCTTGCTAACATACAGACGAAGAAAAATCGCTCAAGTATTATTACAGAATATCATAATATATGCGTAGTTAGTGAAGAGAGAGGGGAGGGTTACTTAGTAACGCCCCCCACTTGCTTGACAGCACACGTCACACTGTGCCTAAGGCTACGATCTTTGAGCAAAGAGATCTTCATTTATGATAAATAACAAAGTATTGGTTTTGTAATACCCAAAATGGAATATGAAATTCATAATAATCATGATTTATTAAATTGTCTTTGTAAAAAAAGTGTACGCCTTCGAGTTTCACCTCTTGACATTCTCTTGCAATTACGTTTGTTTATCTTTGTTTCGGGCAAGAATTTCATCATGCCAAAGAGGAAAATACAAGGAAAACATCTCGCTAACACACAGAAGAAGAAAATTCGCTGTAATAAGCAGAGTTAGTGAAGGGGAGAGAGAGAATTGCGTAGGAAGGAGTGCCCCATCTTGCCTCAAGCAGTGCCCCAGGCTGTGATATATGAGCAAAGGGATCATCATTTATGATTAAATTATGATAAATAAAATAGTTTTGGTTTATTAATACACAAAAAACAAATATACATTCATAATAATCATTATTTATTGATATTGTCTTTATAGAAATACGAAGGAAAACTTTGAACGCCAGTATCTCAAAACTATACTTATTGACCTTCAAAATCTATCTTCTCACTTAGTTTTTAAAGCTATAACATTGGAGTTGGTATATAACTCAGAAAGACATTATAGAACAATCAAATAGAGCCCTTTTTTCCAATTTTTGTTTCGTATTTTTTTAATAAATTTTTTTTTTCTCCTGATTTATAGGGTTTATTTTTTGACCATATTGAAAATTCAAATCTAGCAAAAAAATGACTTTTAGAAAAAAAACTGTCCATTCGATTGGAGGTCTACATCAGGTCTATATATGGTAGTAATTCCAGGTCTTAATATTAAATATCAAGGGAGGAGATAGAATTTGAAAAAATGGTTATTTTCGGGATAAAATTGCCCCTGGCGTCACAAAACCGAAGGTCAGAGGCGAAAATCATATGCGGTTTGGAGATGTCCCAAGTCACCTTATTAAGTGGTATGAATATCAAAGTCCTGTCCTTAAAAAAGGGCATTAGCCGGCCGGCCCCCTTAAATAAATGTATACACATCACACTTCTCTCTTTTCAAAGGCAACTGTTCCTAAGTCTTTTAAATGTGCCATACCTCTTCGATGGGTTTCTTCTAACACTTTGTGCCCTCTGAACTGTCTTTTACCTTGGCTCCGGAGCGTGTGGCTTTTCTCCACTAAGTATCGGGCGATTGCACCCATCATTACACGCACGTAGTTATCAGCCACACCTTAGAGCCCCATAGCAACTGGCTGTACAGGCCTCGGCCTCACAAATGCATACTCAACAATTCCTTCTTTGGGGAAGGCTGTCCCTAGGTTCTTTCTGTCTCCAAGCCAAGAAAGCTGACGCACCACGATTCCCCGACACATTTAGTTTCTTCTTTAATATATATATATATATATATATAATATATATATATATATATATATAATGTATATATATATATAATGTAAATAAATTCTTCTGTTAAAAGGCCCATTAAAATACTTTGGTTTAAAGCCAAGGACTATATTTCGGTGGTCTGACTGCCACCCATATCAAGATGTGGTTGTCAAACCACCCAAATATAGTCCTTAGCCTTAAACCAAAGTGTTTTAATGGACCTTTTATACTTGATATATATATATATATATATATATATATATATATATATATATTATATATATATAAAATATTTGGATATCGATTGTAACATGCACTTCTTTACTGCCTTGGGAAAAAACAATGGTTTCAAAGTATTAATACTTTAAAGGATTATGAGTAACCACCCTGTGCTAAGGATTGGAAGAAAATTCATGAGCAGCTTGTTGAGACCCTTCCTGTCCTGCCCATACACATTCCAGCTTCTTTGACTGAGGAGCCTCCTTTCCTGTTCCTCTATTCAGCCCCAACCATCCACCATTCTTCTCACATGATTTAACCATCTCATTATGATTATTATTATTTAAGTGGTTTAACCAGACCACTGAGCTGACCTTCAGTTCTCATAGGGCTGCTGGCCTAACGGGTTATTAGAATAAAATAAAATGTCAAGTCAAGGCCTGAGGCCAAGCTCTGGAATCGAATAGTTCATTCAATGTGATGACGAATGAATGACAATTAAACTAAAAATTGCCCAATGGAAATCACTTACACGAACACAAGCACACAATACATACATTTACTCACGTATTCACACATACATAAAGAAATTAAATTGGAATAAGATAAGTAACATTTAAAAAATAATTATTCATTAAATAACCTAAGGATTCTGGTATTTTCATCATTTACTTATATTTACATTTCATCAGCCAAATTACATTTCTTCATAAACGTAAAAATCAAAACGCTTATCTAGTTATCTACGTTTTTCTCACCTTTTCCATTCTTTCCATGACGCATGTGTACTTCGCAATGTTTGTGTTCAAGGTAGACCTACCTATGTAGGTATTATTTTTTAACAACCATACAGGACATTATACATAACTGGATATGCTGAAAAACTAAAATTTTCGTGTAGATAAAGACTTGCGTATCAGTATGACCTGCACCTGCGCTCATCTTTCAAGAAAAATACTTAATGCAAATCAAACAAAGACGTACGCACAACCTCAACCTTTGCGGAGAAGACTTGTGTTGCACTGTGACTCGGTTAATTAAAATGAAACAGTATCCCCTTCCTCTTCGGAACCAATCAATGGCTTCTTCTCTAAAGCAAACAGGCCTCCATATAAGAACCCGCCGTAATTTAACATGGATGAAATGACAAACAAACGCGAACAACCGCACACACACACACACACGCATGACGGAGCGCGTGATCAAACGCAAAGAGTGCTGTTAAAATAAAGTAAATCAGGTAACGGAGAAAGAATATGACGGGAGGCGTTCTGTATGAATTTTATATTCTTTCATTCATGTCAGGTTTGCTAAACGCACGCGTCGAAAATGGAAAAAAAAAAAAAAAAACTTTCCATGCAATTTCCACTAGCTAAATCTCTATATTTATATAACATTCTCATCTTATTTTGTCAATTTCATTACGTCCCAGTGCTGATTGCATGAATTCAAGACTAAAATATAAAAAACGCTTAGAATATTGGAATACCTCGATATGTAAAACTGTGGATATAAACAGTATTCTATTTCTTTTTAAATGTTTTGTATTGATTTCCAATGTGATAATAAGATTCTCATATTCCTCCAAAATCTCTCTCTCTCTCTCTCTCTCTCTCTCTCTCTCTTACACGGTCCCTCCCACCCCGATCTCATCTTCCTCAAATACCGGACCCATCACAAGCAGGATGAACCAAAGTAGCGCCGAAGTTAACAAGATCTTACATTACCATGACAAAAGCCAGGGGCAGAGTCGTTTGGGCGGCCTTAAACTGCGGCAGAAGAGGGCGGGATTATAAAGGGGGCGTAAAAGGAAAAGAAAAAGGAGATGCTGAAGGAGGCAAGGAGGGAGGGTGAAGGGTAGGGGAGAGGAGATGAGAGGGGGGCGGGGGCGGGATGGAGAGAAGTGTTAATGTCTTACAGCGACGAGTCCAAAAGGGAAGCGGTTTAGCACAGGGTCGTACTTACCTCTGACATGGTTCTGGGCGGGAACAACCCCACAGCCTTTGTTTTGATGCGCTGATAGATGGCGCTTCAGCCGCGCACGGCCACCTCTCCGGCCGCCGTTAAGAAGTTGTTACAAGTCGAGATGCTGGTACTTGGCGCATAAAATACGCACCTCGTATTTCACTCGCTGGATGGATAGTATAGATGAATATCGAGAAGCTTATGAGGTACTTTGTCGTAAATCTTCCTATTATTAGCTGTAAAAACTCGCTAAAGAAAAGAAAGAGAATAAAATAAATGAAGAAAAAGCGGGAGTTGAAAGCACAGGGCGAGGGAGGGAGGCACTTCAGGTCATGACAAACGAGTCAGATCCCCGCCTTTCTGATGTTCCAAAGAGCTACCGTACAAGATGGATTCGTGCGTAATTATCATCTCTTGGTTTAAAACCCTCTACCGTGCTACGCCTGAGAGAGAGAGAGAGAGAGAGAGAGAGAGAGAGAGAGAGAGAGAGAGAGAGAGAGAGAAGAGAGAGAGAGAGAGAGAGAGAGAGAGAGAGAGAGAGAGAGAGAGGCAATTTCCCTAAGAGTTTATGTGAATCTTGAAACATAAAGGTTATACGACAAAATTAGCTACTTCGATGATAACATGCAAATTGGGCAATTGATGTTAAGGGATATATTGAA
The DNA here is from genome assembly GCF_015104395.2 of Macrobrachium nipponense. NCBI lineage: Eukaryota > Metazoa > Arthropoda > Malacostraca > Decapoda > Palaemonidae > Macrobrachium > Macrobrachium nipponense. Next base: position 54,340,444 of record NC_061099.1, on the reverse strand, counting down.
GTTTTCACTCTGGATGATCGGAGGAGTTACTCGCGTGGAAAAGTCTATGGTTATATAAATTTATTACTTAGTTTGAAAATGAAAACATAATAATCAATCATACATACGATATCTTCATTTTCTTCTGGGTATTAAAGCCAATGGGTGCAAATTTCTGAATAATATTGGAAGTAGTATTCACAACAGTGATTTCAGGGCAGAGTAATATCAACAATAATAATAAAATAATAAAAGAAAAAGTAAAAAATGAGCCGAAGTTTCTTCGGTGCTATCAGCTTTTCTGTACAATGCTGTATAAAACGCACAATCATGGGTAAAGTTAATCTTAAATAAATTAAAAAAACTGAGGCTAAATGGCCGCAATTCGACATGTTTGATGATTGGAGGGTGTATGATCAACATACCAGTTTGCAGCCCTCTAGCCTCAGTAGTTTTTAAGATTAGAGAGCGGGCAGAAAAAGTACGGACGGACGGACAAATAGCCATCTCAATAGTTTTCTTTTAAAGAAAACTAAAAAGGGGTAATTATATAAAAAAAAAGATAAGTAAACATTATGTATATTGACAAGTGTAAAATTAAATCTAAATGACAGATAACGTTATACATAAACATGAAACTAGGTCCTACAGTTCCATTAACTAACTAGAGAAAATTTGTGGTCGGGAAAGAAGTGCCCGGGAATTTTTGTTTCTTTTAACTTGCATTAACAAACATTTTAATTACGAGTCGATGGAGGAAAATCGCCGTTTATTTATTTTAATAAATGGAACTTGTCTTTTGAACAGAGGACCTTTAACAATCCAAAGCTCAGAGCACCTGCAATGTACGACTTTATCAGAAACGGGATACCGTGGAAAAGTGTATATATATATATATATATATATATATATATATATATATATATATATATATATATATATATATATATATATATATGTATGTATGTATGATGTATGTATGTATGTATGTGTGTATGTAAATTACCTTCGGTTAAACATATATGGAAATATATTAATTCCAAGGTAGAGCGAATTAGATATTAAAGGACATTTGAAGCTCGATGTATGTATATGAATCACAGTAATGTGATATGACTCATATAATGGCTACGTACGGACAAAAGCACTACAACGTTACCGAGGTCGAGGTGGGTTGATGCAGTCTCCAAAACAACGAATACCTGAGAGCGACAGTTATTTGTATGTGAGAGGCGGCTTAAACTTATAGCCTCTTGCGGAGGTGGTGTGATCTAAGACTTCACTGTGCGTCCCGGATTTGTAGGTGTCAATGGTTCGCCCCCGTAAGCCGACAAATCTCTTATAGACAAAAAAATTCCCCTTCGGTTAAACATATATGAAAATATATTAATTCCGAGGTAGAGCGAATTAGATATTAAAGGACATTTGTAGCTCGATGTATGTATATCAATCACGGTGATGTGATATGACTCACATATATATATATATATATATATATTATATATATATATATATATATATATATATATATATATATATATTGTTGTCATTTGTACCTTGCATTAAAATTCGTATTCTTCTTCTGATTATTATGATACATATTGCTATTACATATATACTGTATATATATATATATATATATATATATATATATATATATATATATATATATATATATGTGTGTGTGTGTGTGCGCTCGCGCGCGCACACACACACATGTTCATAAAAAAAACGAGTCGCATGGTTTTATCCTATTGCTACAATTAGTAGTAGTAGTACTAATAGGTACAAATAATTATCAGAAAAATTTGAATTTCAATGCATGTTACAAATGATAACGGTAAATATTCATACGTAGCTTTTCCTGCTTCCTTAATGCTGTCACCTCTTGCAAATGTTTTTCATAATCTTTCAATAACAACGACTATGATTTTTCAGTTTTTCGTTTCTGATTTTGCTAATTTCTAAAATCCGTTACCTTCACTGAGCACTGTTTAAACAGCGCTTACATTTCGTAATGAAGAGATTAGTTGTGGTGACCGGCGCTGAGCAATAACTGAGTTGCATATTATGCAACGTACAATTCGAAATTGGCAAATGCCTTTCTTAACCCTTCGTTCCTTTCTCCCTCCCACTCGGTTTCTCTCACCTTACCTTCAAGTTTACTGACTGAGATAATCTGCGGCGTTGGGCCAACACTTTCTCGTTACCCAAAACTCCTCGTCAAGAAAGAAGATCAGGTCTATAGAGATTCAATTAGATAATGTCTCAGACGTACCATTGTTATGATATGGGGTATTACTTTGTTATGTTATACAGATAAGGGAATATATCAGATACGAAAACAGTTACAGAATATCTAGTAAATTTATTCTCTCTCTCTCTCTCTCTCTCTCTCTCTCTCTCCTCTTCTCTATATATTATATATATATATATATATATATATATATAGATATATATATATATATATATTATAATATATATATATATATTATATATATATATATTTGATTATATAGATATATATATGTATATATATAATCTATAGATAAATATATATATATATATATATATATATATATATATACTTATATATAATATGCTTGTGTGTGGGTATGCGTTTGTATATATGATAATGTTAACAATATTATTTCATCTGCGAATCTTACGTTTAGTTTTCAGTCCGAATTACGTTCGTTTCAAACTGATTTCAAAATATATTATATAGGGATTGACAATTATAAAAAAAAAATCCTTGCATGAAATGTTGTATAATACTAGAGAGATCTTCTTCATTAGATAAGAAAACATTTGGTCTAGAAAAAGTTGCGGGGCTTTCTTAAAGCTATAAAGCCATAAAGTAATTTGATTAAAGAAAAATTATGCTTCGTTACTGTTAAATGTCCAGGATTTTGTGTTTTGTACGAAAAGGTTTAGTAGTGGAGGCAACGTACGCCCTTTTAAGTTTTCCTTTGCAGATTGATATTCTGCGTACGAAATTATGACCATTTACGCACAAATGCCTATGTGATGCCTTCTTTACTGTATGCAGCCGTGTGTTGGAAATATTACTATTTGAGCTGCCATATGATTACCATCAACTGTTCACATGTTTGAGTAACGTGCAGTGTCCAACTGCCTACTAAACTCGACTCAAATTGCATGAGATGGACTCAACCGCAAATCATAATTGGAGTGGAGGCAATATGTCCACTCACATACCACCAATCAGTCCCATAAGAGCGCCTAACTTCTTCAGCTGGGCAGACTCCTATTCGGGAAGTTATTATCTGCTGATCGTTTCAGCTATGAGCTAAATGGCACAGCGTCGGCCCTAGATTAAGGGGTTTCAACACCACATAATAGCCGTTTTGGCGCCCAATACCTCCACGAATAAGACATCGGATTCCCTTTTCCGTTCTGGGTTCGTGATTTATGGAGGCGGTTGAAGTACGACCCTCGAAGCGCTTTTCGGGAAGACGCGAACTTTAAGAAAATGGAAGCATCATTTTCCGAGAGCGTAGAATCACCACGGACATCAGCAAAGACGTTTAATAAAGATGTTAACGTTGCATAGGAAAAGGTGTTGGGCGGTAAACATCTCAATTTCAGAGCCTTGACGCCCTTCTCCCCTTACCTTGAGAGAAGAAGTTGCCTTCTGGGGAAGAGCCTGAGCAGACGGGAGGATCCAGGCGAGCAATGTTGCATATTAAGAAGCCCATTGTTACGACACGAGTCGAGTTCACTTATCTGAATATGCAACGAGATGTTTAATTCTGCCTAAGAGGTGCGGGTTATTTCCAAGATGAGGAGATAACCCAGCGTGCTAGAAATTCTTATTTTTATGTTTTTATTTTCTACTTATTTTAACTATAAGAAGTTTTCATCGAGAGCAATTTTGTGAGAATTTCAGGAAAAATTTTCAATTTTTTTTTATTTTCTTAAATTATTTATTTATTTTGCCCATTAGGACACGTATGTTTATCTCCATGTTACATTTGATAAGGCGGATTAAGTTATATATATATATATAGATATATATATATATATATATATATATATATATATATATATAATATTATATATATATAATAAACTTACATCACGGAAGTAACATGATATAGAATATGAATAGAGTATATGACCACACGGAAAATGAAACAAAAGATTATGAAGATCGCAGCGAGGAATAAAGGGGCACAAAACCATGTGTATGTTTACAAAGGTCGTTGCATTTCAAATATCTCTTCAACTGAGAAACACTTCTCTCGAATTAACACGGGTACCTGAACCGGACACGGACAGGTAAAGGACATAAACAAAGATGACTCCAGATTCTTCAGTGCTACATTGGAATCTCCTTCGAAAATCTTGTATAGAATGGGGTCAGTAGAGTATTGAACAGGAGAGGTATTTCGTAAGCATGTTAATGGTTCTACGCCCCTCTTAATCTCAGTTGTTGTTTGCAAATTCAAGTTTTCTTTGTAAACTTTGGTCCATTGCTTGAAAATATCTTGGAATAAAAGCGAAAGGTCTTGCGCTTAGTTTCGCTTTCCTTTTGGCGCATATATATATATATATATATATATATATATATATATATATATATATATATATATATATCTTATATATATATATCATCTTAGCATTTAGTACCTCAACGTTCGAACATTCAAGTACTTCCCTTCACTTAAGAGTCTGATAAAAGTGGAGGTTTCAATTGGAAATCAGAGACGTATGGGCCCACCTCCCGTCGGAATATAAGAGAGGTCATTTATTCTGACACTGCAATTGATAATGGCAACAACAGAATCCTTCTGTTGAAATATGCCGTTTACTTATGCTGGTAATTCCGAAGACGGAGTGGGCAGTATTAAGTAAACAACGTAAACAGGCCACGGGTTATAATAGTCACTACAGAAATGAGAGAGAGAGAGAGAGAGAGAGAGAGAGAGAGAGAGTTGTATCGCTGATGGACGCAAACACTCTGCGACCTCTCACTTTAATTTATAATATTTCTATCCATAAGGACTGAAATGGTGTGTTTTTATTTACTTTGGCATCGAAAAATGTCATGAATTAAACAGGAAGATAAACCAACATGCAATGGAGGTTGCGATGCAATGTAACAAAAAGAGACACCCTTAGAAAAAAGGTTAACAAAGACAAAGAAAGAAAGAATAAATAACATTTTCACAAAAGAGTACATTAATTACTGTTTTTGAATAGCCGGTATAATTTTGTAAGTAATAGTACAGTTATTTTGGTGTTTATAAAAACGATTAAAAGCCTAGTGTTCAGTAACAGATATATACTGATGAAAACTTACGGGTGTAAATGTAAAAGTTACTTTCCTGATAACTATTTAAATATGCATCTTCCTGTTTATAAAAGTAAGTCCCGGTAAGAAGAAAAATTACCATTGTAAAATTATGTAAATATTATGAAATAACTGTAAATCTGCATTAATGTATTTTTCTAATAAAAGATAGAAAAAAAAATTTAAACAAACGGACAAACGACCGAACAGATAATCACAATTCCAGGAACATTACACACACACACACACACACACACACAGAGAGAGAGAGAGAGAGAGAGAGAGAGAGAGAGAAAATGATGAGGACCATATCGTATCCGTCCATCGGAATTACATCATCATTCCTCTAGCCTTGTCGTGTAAAGTCTCCCAATTTGTATGGAAATGTGGTTTCCAACACAACTATTGATGGACTAACTGACCATAACAGCGATCCTTGAGGAGGGTGGGTATGGGGCAGAAGGGGGCAGCGGGAGAGGGAGGGTGAGGGACCTAGGGAGGCCGCTGATGGGTACAAGGCTTAAGGAGGGGGGATGGGGGAGGAGGAGGAGATGATTTAGACATGAGTGATGCGGAAAAAACACGAGAAAAGGAAAAAAAAAATATTAAGGGAATTATTCGCTTTATTTGTTGGTGACTCGTTCTATATCGACGCATCCGGTATTTGATTTAATTTTTTTTTTCTTCGCGTCCAGTCTATCTAAGCAGATGTTAAATCTTGATGCTCCTACACATGACAAAAATAAAGTATCCTTCGATCACTTTCTACATGAAAGTATTGCAAAATTACTTTGAATAGTTTTTATTGTATCTATATGTCTGAGAGAAGCTCCTAATTAGCCTGATATACTTGATTCTCGGTGATATATCACGAGAAAATAATCTGTTCAAGTACAGTAAATCTTACTTGCTCATGATTAATTCGATAATCATCTTTCCAGACTTTAAAAGAAAGCCCACAGCTGTTGCTTTCCTGCGGATTTTAAAACTTCTAAGACCCCCTCGGAAAATATTAACTTGAACATCTGATTTTAAAAACTAAACTCCATAAAGAAAAACGGGCAATGCCGACTTTGTATGAGAATCGTCATGGCAGGAAAGAAGTATATATGCTGGGTATGTCCGAGGATTTTATATTATATTAATAACACTTCATGACTTCTGGGTCAAAAATAAAAAGCAAATCTTTTAGTCTTTCATTCACAGCTAAATTAATATAACAATCGTTTTTTACTTTTCCTTTGACTCGTATCAGATAAACTTTGAAATTCATGTGTTAGCCAAAATATGACATAAGAAGCTTCGCTCAATACTGATAGCAGTAGCAGCAATATTTGGGTCTGCCAACTTCCACGGCTTGGTATGCGCTGCAATCTCGAATACCTTATTTTCATTAACTTCTAACACGTTTGTGGGTCATAGGAAATAAGATAAACTAAAAAGCATTTGCGCTGTTATTAAAATGCAGTACATCAATGACTTCATATTAACAGAATGAAAGTTTTGTTTTATTTCCGTACTCACAGGACTCTAACGAGATACAATCACCTCACCAGGTTTTTTGCGTCTCTCCATTTCATTATGTATCCAACATCCGTAGCTTACTTACACATTCTGCTTTTGTTGACTTACATGCTAATGATCATTGCTTCATCTCACTCCCATTTTTCTGCCCAAAGCCTACTCATGGTAACATTCAGTTTCAATTTCCTTTGCTTACAGACACTTCTAACCTTTTCACCGCTTTCTGCAAATTCTCTCCTATTTTATCAACTGAAATTGCAACATTTGTAGTCATCATCCACTTCACACGACATATTTTCTATTTCCACAAGTTGGCACGTTTCTCTATTAACCTTTCCACAATAGCTGCTACATTACAGCAAAAGTGAAAATAAAACATTGGCGGGGGGGGGGCGATTTTTTTCCCACATCAAACAAGGTACTCTCGTCTACATTGAAAAAAAAATAAATAAATAAACTTTCATTTTAAAACGCCTCATCAACCCTACCAAAATACCTTGGATACCATAAACTCTTAAGAACTTTCCACGCTGGTCGTAACACAATTGTCATAAGCAATCTTTACGTCTATTTATTTATATATTATTTATTTATATATAGATTTTTGGCATTATGCCAAGCACTGGGGCTACTAAGGCCATTCAGTGCTGAAACGGAAATTGACATTAAAAAGGTTGAAAGGTGTTACAGGAGGAAAACTTCTCAGTTGCACTATGAAACAATTGTTAGGAGATCGTGGACAGTAAGAATGAAGCAAAAGAATATGAACGGAGGTACAGTAAAGGGAATGAAAGTAGTTGCAGCTAGGGGCCGAAGGGACACTGCAAAGAACCGAATGAGGTGCACTGACGGCACTACCCCACTACGGGGTATCTTTAGTTGTTCTTTACACAACCTGGTGAACCTCTCATTTATGCGTTCCTTCAGCACTAATGTGTGTACCAGGAATTTATCAATTCATGTGATTAGTCATTATCAGACCTTGTAATTATCCTTCTTATGTCCCAAAACTCAATTCACATTAACCCCACGTAATTCTGAATTCTTGGATCTGCTTCATTTTCATCCACCTCCCCCGCCCCCACCCCCCAAATCATAACTCTTGCGAATACATCTTTATTTGTATCTTTAAGTCAATGTCTGACTCATTTATTATGCTTTTTTTATTTACTTGGTAGCCATGAAACCGTTTTTATTACCAAACAGTCCCTCTACAGAAAATTCCTTGCATTTACTTTTCCTTATTTCTGCCTTAATTTTCATTCACACCCATATTTCTTACTTGTTTTTCTATATGTTTGTCCTTGAATAGCGTCCTCATTCCTTTATGTATTCCCAAAAAAATCATCTCATCTGTCATGCAGAGCCGCCATAAAAAATATCTTTCCTTCACTAAACCTACTACTCTGTTATCCCAACATGAACATCTTTTATTTCTCCTTTCTAGCATCAGCACGAACAGCAATTTCTGCTGAAGTAATAACCTTTAAATTTTTTAAAAGCTACTTCTGAAAAAAAAAAATTTTCTCTCTAACCCGCCTTTCATATTCCTATTCCTATACGAGTATACCCTAGAGGGGGGCGGGGGCGCCAGAAAGTCAGCGAGAGCCTTTTGGTCCTCAGAAAATCTCAAGAGTATGAAGTTGGTGGGTCCATCCGTTTTTCTTGACAACAGCTGAGACCAATTAATAGCTGGTTTGGGAGTAGCTGCCCCGGAATGACCCATTGTCTCTGAAAATCTGAACCTAGTCCTGTATAGCTAGGGCATCTTTCTCTCTCTCTCTCTCTCTCTCTCTCTCTCTCTCTCTCTCTTATATATATTATATATATATATATATATATATATATATATATATATATATATATACACACACACACACACACACACACATATATATATATATATATATATATATATATAATATATATAGATATATAATATATATATCAGAGATTAGCTCCGTTTGATATTACTCTTCCTATTCTCAGCAAGCAACTTGGTGTGTGACGCAGACGCAGAGACAAGAATTACAAATAAAAATTTCTGCTAGTTCACGGAAGGAAGAAACGACAGCAAAAATAGAGGAGGAAAGAAGCTACAAAGACAGCGTCATAATAATGAAAAATGGAAGTTAGAAAGGATCAAGTGGTTTGAAAAAAGAATGATTTAAATTTAAATAAACAGTGTGAAAAAAACAGGTAACACATTAGACGATAAAACGATCAGGGGAAAAACGCTCATTAGAATTTCTTGAATATTCCATTTACAGTATAGTCCATGAAGGAAGTCTCTCTCTCTCTCCTTCTGTTGTAGAGATGTTTATCGATGTTTGTGGTGGCTTCCCTGTCCTATCGCCGAGTCCTATCTTTCGGGTTTAATGACTATGATAATGATCCCTTGGGATGATTGGGAGATGATTTCTAAACATTTCCAAACATGTTGAAAAAAATAGGGGAAGATGAAAAAGATAATTTTTTCTTTGTAGCTCTATGAAACACAATGAGGCTACGTGGTTTTATCGTTAGTTGACAGACTATAATCAGCACCTCGATTTCTTTTCCAGCTATACAAGTGATGTACGATTTCGCCCTGACGAAAGAAGTCGAAGTTCGAGTTGTCTGTTTACAGCATCGAAGTCGACGATACATATATACACCTTGAAAACGAATGTCAGTTTCATATGGAAGGGGTGTATTTTCCGTATTTGATGACTGATTTTAAGTTTCCTTCATTACAAAATATTAATTCTTATCGTTAAAAACGAAAACAATGAAAATAAAATGTGATGACAATATTACTTATGAGATTAAAATGATAATTAATACTGTAATCACTACCAAGCTGTTTTACTCAGTAGGGATGATAAATGCAGGAGTGCATCTGTATATTAAGAACATGAAGCAGATATTACCTAAGAAGAGAAAAAGTGTATGTTAAGTAAAACTACTACTTAACACGGACATTACAAAATGAAATTGCACTTGCATTACATGAGCCATTAAAAACTTTCTAAATTCCAGGAAGGAGCAAAGAACTTTTCGTTTAGTAGAAATGAACTCCATCGATCATACCACGCATGCGCGCGCGCGCACACACACACATTTATATATATATATATATATATATATATAATATATATATATATATATATATATATATCGTATTGTGAGAGGTAAACGTGGTCGTAGACAGTGTCATTGCTGAGTTATTGCAATTTATGTAACCAATACACGTAAAAAGGAGTAATTTTTGACTTCATTAAATTCAACGAAAGCCCTGAATAACACGATAACTGCCAGGTTTCTGGATGTCTACCCTCGCTATAAAGGTGTTCCAGTGGACCCTCTAACTAAATCAAGCAGGTAATTTTCTGGCCCTTTCAAGCAAGCAATCACCCTTTGGCTCCAGGACTAACATTGCCTGTGTGTTATTCAGGATAATGATTGTTCCTAGAACAAAATACCACCAATGCGAGTGGGATTGACTATTTTAATTATTTTAATAGCTTTATTAATATGTTTAGGTTAAAATAAATTGATACTGGATAATAAGTGGTTATATTTGTGCGCCTGAGTCAGTATTGAGGTATGTGGTTGTGTTTGTATTATCGTGAGTATATAGATAGATATATATATACTATATATATATTAATTATATAAAATATATATATTTGTGCGTGTCTGTTATGTATGTGTGTCTGTATATATATATATATATATATATATATATATATATATATATATATATATATATATATATATATTAGTCCTGGAGCCAAAGGGTGATTGCTTGCATGAAAGGGCCAGAAATTTACCTGCTTGATTTAGTTAGATGGTCCACTGGGACACCTTTTCAGCGACGGTAGACATCCAGAAACCTGGCAGTTATCGTGTTATTCAGGGTTTTCGTTGAATTTATTCGTTGAATTTAATGAAGTCAAAATTACTCCTTTTATACGTGTATTGGTTACATAAATTGCAATAACTCAGCAATGACATTGTCTACAGACCTCGTTTACCTCTCACAATAAGGCTTAAAGAATTATTTATTCTATGGATACAAACACAATACGATTGGTCAATACCCAAGGTCACAGTATTTCCTTTTCTGATGAGAAACCAAAATCTATGACTTTTTATATTTAAATATTTGTGAGAAGTAGGCGAATATATTGAACATTTAATGCATTTGTATTCTGGTTAGGTACACCATAGGCAAGCCTTTGAAATTATTTGGAAAAATTGTTTACTTGTTTTAACCACAGTGTAGCAATCAATAAAATTTATATATATCGTATTTCTTACGGATGGCAATAAGGATGCAAAAGAAAAAAAATCCAGTTTATTCTATGTTCTCTGTTCATATGTTTTCATCTAAAATTTTGGGAAACCTAACTTTTGTTTATTTTTTCAGTGAAGAATGTCTGACTTTGTCGCACCGAAGAAATAATTAAGGGCATCACAGTCACCATCTTCAAGTGACTCTTGCTATCTAAAGAAATGCATAATATGCCAAAAATCTGATGATAACTATGAAACTACCAGTACAGAGAATAGCAGGAGAGGTATCATTGCAGCAGCAGAAGTGAGAAGGGACGTAGTTTTTCCATGTTACTAATGAATGTTGTAAACAGTATGCCCTCAAGAAATCACTAGATAAACTCGAGCAGTTAAGCGAAGTCTCCACAGATATTGCTGCTCATTCACCAGAGGATAGCTCACCCTCAACAAAGGAGTACTTACTATACACGTTCTATGGTGGATTCTCAGGACCCCGCATCTCTGCCTGCTAATATTAATAACTTTTTTTTTCTCTCTTACTAAATGTCATTTGTGGTAATTTAAAACACAACAACGTATATGATAAATGCAGGAGTTCTGAAAAAGGACGAGCTGATACTTTGTGATCATGTGTTTACCCGAACTTCAGACTTGCAAGATTTCAATACCATATTGGGAGCAGATCTTTACTACACCAGGAAAGGAGAGGAGGCAGCAACTGAATCATCGTCAACGCCAACTGGCCAGCAGAAGTATATCTTTAAAACTTTTATGAAATATTTAGAACTAGGCTTGAACTCGGGGAGATGCCACAACATGACATTTATTTTCCAAGTACTATATATATATATATATATATATATATATATATATATATATATATATATATATATATATATATATAGATCGTCCAAACCTTCCTTTACTATTAATCGGGTTGGTTTTCCTCGCTGATCCTAAATTCGACTTACTGCCAAGAAATCGGCTTAGAATACATTTCCTCTTTCACATTCAAGCAGCATTCTAACGTTCAAAAGCTTAAGTTAAGCAAATTAAAATCGTGATACGTAAGTGCAAACTGAAGAAAATACAATTATAAATCACTTTAATAACTGAAATCAGTGAAGTGACAAGCCACCCCATAATTGCATGTTAGGTGTTTAAAACGTCCCTAGCTAGAATAAATATTAAAATCTTAACTAAAACTAGGATGTGGGATTCCCTCGATATCACTGCTCCTACACAAGAGCTATTCAAAAAAGGGGTCTTCTCTTTCAGTTAAATAAATGATAGTAAGCCAACTAAACTCAGATGAAGAATAAACATCTAGAAAAGAAAAATGAGGAACAGATGAGAATATTGATAACTTAAAAATACCCCAAAACTAAAAAAAAATGACTAGGGTATATAATAATAACTGAAACAAAAAAGTCAACAAATCCAAAAAGTATACAAATGAGCTGCAGCAAAACTTGAATACTCAGATCACATTTCCCTGTTACAACTTGTCAGAATTCATGACGAATAAACAAAGCAAAAAGATTCCTCGACTGATTTTCTGGGTCCACATGAAGTCTGATCTCTGCTCTAAATAAAAGTGGTGTTCACCCCGTCATTAGCAAAGTTCTTCAAAAGGAAAATTTAAAGGCAAATTTATAATTTAGCTGAAGCTTTCTAAAGCACAATGGCGATGAAACATTTAGCCCGATTACTCGAGTTTGGAATAAAGGAACTTTGTAACTCAACTTTCTGAAAGCCTAGTACTATCATGTGAAAATAGTCAAACGTAGGTACTTAAGAGAGAGAGAGAATCATTTAACATTAATTCGATGACATCTTGCTTTGATTGGGACTAGCAACGATGCCTTCTCTAGACCTTGGATGGGCCAAGGCAAGAACCCATCTTTTCCCAAACAACCAATATGCGTTTAGAGTAGATGGTAGAACGGATAAGACGGTGAACTTGCAAATAAGATTTGACTTATAAGACAGCATTTATTTCTTGTATGAAGTGCCCACCAACTTTTCGCACACACTAGGCGAAGTAACTAAGAAAATACCTGAGTAGTATCAGCATGCTGGCAGGATATTACAAAGATGATGAAGAACCAAGCCTTTGGAGTTATTTACTGGTATTTGGTTTGTTTGTATGGTGTTTTTACGTTGCATGGAACCAGTGGTTATTCAGCAACGGGACCAACGGTTTTACGTGACTTCCGAACCACGTCGAGAGTGAACTTCTATCACCAGAAGTACACATCTCTCGCTCCTCATGGAATGGCCGAGAATCGAATCCACGACCACCGAGGTGGGACGCCAACACCATACCAAACATGCCACTGAGGCGCTTATACTGGTATTTGGGGAATGTCAGTTACTGTATGGGACTTGTAGCTGGAGTGTAGCAGAATCTATGCTCAAAACAAAGGTCAATTAGCGTGGAGACTCCTAAAGGATAAAGGTTAAATGGGAGAATGGATTCACAAGGGGAACTATTAAAAGTTGAAAAACAAAGACTAACTGGGTCAGACAGATAATTCTGCCATGCCTTCTATGTAATCGAGAGCTAAATTATAGTATTAGAGAGCAGAGACCTTATACCAGAGAAATTCAGGTTAAATTGGGAGATAAAATCAGATGACCGATACATAAAGAGGATATTATTAGATCCACAAAATAAAAGGTACTTGGTCTTAAATAAGCACTACCTTCTAGTAAGTACAATTATGTATACATATGACATGATGATTAAGAAGTATCATTTACTGACAGGCTTTACATGCTTATAATTGAGAATTTAACAGTAAAAATAAAGTTACCCAACTGGTAAAAAATACACCTTTCAAGGATAAAGAAGTCCCTCTCAAATTTAGAGACGTAATACATTTTCATGCAATATATAGTCAAGAGCGTAAAATTTAAGCATTGAAGTAATAATGTACAATTTCCTGTAGTTACTGAGACAGGCAAGCCAGGCAAGTAGGATATGAAATTGATCACCCTTCAGTAGTTAGGATATTCAAACTGCTTAACAGAAGTGAAACTAAGAAGCCTCCAATGTTGTAGAAACAATGCATATCTTTAAGATTTTGGCTAAAAAAGAAGAAATGGGTCTAGGCTAAAGAAAAAGATGGGTCTAGGAAAGTGGTTTGGAAGACGAGATTGTTCAAGCCTACTGTAGAACAAGTGTAACCTTACCTTGAGAGTGTCACTATACTCTGTTTTTTCCATCTGTCCATCTGCCTGTGGTGTTTTTGTATGGTAACTGCGTCCCGGGCTTTAGATGGTTACATTCAGCTTACATTTAACAATAATAACAATATCCTATTTCGAATATTAACGGTGTAATTCGCATACAGTAAATTATTAAAACAGTTTTCAGTTGCAAATGTACACCCAGATATCCCTTTATTTACCTAAAACTTACACATAGCGTAACTATCTAAACCCCAGGACGCAGGGTTACCATACACAAACACCACAAAGCGGGTGGACAGATTAAAAAAAAAAAGAGTATAGCTTAAACAGTGGTTCCAAACTGGGGGGAAATTCCCCGTGGGGGGAAATTTGAAGCTACCATGGCCATGGGGGAAATAATTACACTACCTACTAAATAAAAAAATCTCAGATGGATTTTCTCACGTCCTTTTATTTGTTACTAACCGCTCTCTGTGGCTATGCGGTTAGTTGTTACTAACCGCTCTCTATCCACTTTACTCTGTAACTATATGTTTATCAGTATCTTTGTACATTTGAAAAATACATAAGTAAATAGTCATAGTGTGTTTTAACTACTCTTTCCCTCATACACATAAAGGGGGAAATCTGGATGGTTGAACTGGGGGCAGGGGGAAATGACTGAAAAAAGTTTGGGAACCACTGCATGACTGGTACTTGAGTGTAGACACAATGAATGCAAAACAATGGGAGAGTTCGGTTCCTGAAACCTCTAGCTCTCAAAGAGGAATATCATCAGGCTCACTCTCTGCTAATCTTTTAAGATATGGTATTATATAAAATAGAAACTGAAAACATAAGTTTCAGGACTGGTTAGATATAAGTCGTGAAGTTTAAGGTAAGGTAATATTTCTAAATAATCTGAATGTGACCGTTATAAAGAGGCATGAGAACATGTATAACGTATGAGAGTTAGTAGCAATGGGTATTTAAACCAGGCATAACAAAAACTGAAAATGGAAGAGGAAGCTTTAAGAAAAGTCAAAGTAGTTTACTTCTAGGTTTGTAGAAAGGAAATGGTGGCTATAATAGATGATCTGGAAACAGAATTATGTGACAAAGAAGGAATATCAGGTTTTGTTGGTTTGGAGTAACTTAAGAACGTCAAGGAATATAGGGTACTATAAGAAAATATACCTCTTTTTTTAGCAAAGCCAGCCGTCTAGATTATTCCAGCAGAATAGTAGAAGGCTCACATTTGAAAAATATATATCTAAGTGTATGCAAATATTTGCCCATATGACAATGATCTCAGACAAGAGGACTCTTCACCTACGGATACAGCACAATAAGCAAAGCAAAGGGTCCTTCTATGGATATTGGTTTTAAGGATCACCAGCAAAATTACCAAATGGTGGAAACCTGACAGAATAGATTTAGATATCTGACCATTTGCAGTGGAAGAATTTACCATCGACAGAAATATACTAGAAGCCCAGCTACCCTTTCTGCAGTTAATCTTAACTGTGTTACAGCACATACAACATACTTAATGAATACTGATGAAAAGCCTTGCTAGTTGATCTACTATACCATCTTGATATAATTCTGGCATTCCAGAATTCTAGTTCCAATGATTACTAAGGACTAAATGCTATAACCAATAGTAATTTCATGAAGTTTCTAAGGCAAAAGAATTTTTTGCCAAAAAGCACTGCCATCACTTTTCAGGATCTCCACTTTTACACATCCAACAACCTCCAGCTGTAGCCTGGCTGATTCCATCAATAAATCTCATCAGGTGGCGATTCATAAAACTAATTACCTTAATATGGGGACAGAAAGAGATCATATTTATATTTTATTCTTTACACTATTAACCTCAAGGCTACTAGGCTGCCCAGGAAGCTGTTCGTTTCAAGTTGCCACATACAGATGCTGCATTGTACAGCATTATATGGCATCAACTTCGGAGTTCTACACCATGCCAGAGGTTACCATTCCTTTAATAGCCAAGGTCAAAGTAAGCCCCATGCTACTGAATGGAGTTAAGAGTTACATACCAGGCTGCAGGATTTGTGGAGTAAGATGACAAGCTACTTTCTCCCTACCTTTGACCCCTAGCTAAGAATGTGTACCCATAGTCATCAAGGTGGACAGGGTGAGCTGGAAGAACCTTTTCTAGTTTCTTCACATGGCCAGGTCATTTGAATTTTCGAATTTATGATTGTTTACTGCCTGGTAAGAGTATGTTCTATGTTTACACTAGGGAGGACCTGGTGGGTACTGCAAGCAAGATCTATCTTGTGAGATGTAAAAAAAAAAAAAAAAAAAAAAAAATTAAAGAAAAATAATTTTTCTTGCAGTTGGTTTATTCCCTTATGGATATGTGTTTTAATGCATAATAAATTAAATATGAAATAAATTTCCATTAACTGCAATTAGGTGTTCAGTGTATTTGATACCTGTATCTATTATAGCTTCTTATCAATGTTATTCAAGACTTCTTTACTTTTAAGGCGTCTCTTTTGATTTGGAAGTTTCAAGTCTTATAGAACTGAGGCTTATTAATGCACATGATCAACAAGATCTTCTGCAATGGCGTCGACCTCCTCTATTTTAGTATGCTACCGAATATAAATACAATAAATGAAGAAAATCACACAAAGGATTCCTTATATCACGAAATATAAGCAGAGAGAACGTCCCGATTTAAGCGAACATTCAGAAAATTCATGTTATCTGCCAGCATATGCAATGTCTATCCTAAGCAAATCTAGTAAATTTAAAATAAATCAAGTGATGATATATTTTCTGCATGACGTACTTTTTAGTGAAAGGTAAGGCTATATATAATCATAGAAAATCAGAACTAACAACATATTATGAGTTTAATAGATGATCAGCAATAGGAAGATTCCTACTGCTCATTTTCTTTACTTTTCTCTCTCTCTCTCTCTCTCTCTCTCTCTCTCTCTCTCTCTCTCTCTCTCTCTCTCTCCATTTATCTCCTCTTCCAGGAAAGGTATTTAAAGCAGTATTCTAAATTACTTTTCGGTTTCACCTTTTCCTCCATCATAGAATTTACTTATTAAATCATAACTATTTAAGGCTTTCCATTTTTCTTCCTTTAATCGGCGCTCAACTTACGATGAGCAGCGATTATCAAGTGCTGATCCCTTCCCCTAGCTCCTCATTCATTCCTTGTTATTCGCCTTCTCGCACATCTCCAGCTCCTTCACCTTTTCTCCAGGTATTGGCAAATGAGACCCCGAGCCCAGGCAAAGAATCCCAGTGTCATCCATCACAGAGATAAGGACAAGAGCGAGGACGCTGACAGTCAAAATCAGCAGCATCTTCGATGAATAAGATCTCGGCCCTTGCCCGCTCCAGGTGAGGCACTAGAGAGAGAGAGAGAGAGAGAGAGAGAGAGAGAGAGAGAGAGAGAGAGAAATAGGAAGAGAAGAGAGGAGAGATTCGAGAGGGAGAGGAGGGAGAGAGAGAGAGAGAGAGAGAGAGAGAGAAATGTTATTCCTTCGTTATTCAAGCCTCTTCGTTTTTATTTCCCTAACTCTCTGTCTGTTTGCAGGTTTGTCTCTTCGGAGGCTGTCTAAGGTAAGGTCATCAGCTTATGAAATTACTTTTACCATGAAAAATTACTTCTTTTTAATACTTATATTTATATGATTACGCTCTTTTCTATCAATTTAATTACTAAAAGGGCTCCAGCTGATTCTTTATAATAATAATAAATTATTATTATTATTATTATTATTATTATTATTATTATTATTATAATATTCATAGCCTTCATAACTGAATGTTAAATCTTTGGCCATCATGAAAGCACAAGATAAGATTACCCAACTTGTCATTATTTCCAATCGTTTTGAGATATATTGAACGGCTGACCTCTTAATTCAATTTTTTTTTATTCAATTCGTCCTTTTTTGTTTATATAGTTACAACAATAAACTCGTAAATGACCCATTTGTTAGGCTCCTTTCTTGGAAGAAGGGCTAATCTCATAATTTGTTTATATTTAAACGAAAGAGGAGAAAAAGCTACACATTTGTGTGATCATGAAATGCGCCATTATTTAGAAAAGGCAAAACGATATGACAAGAAAATTGATATAATGGCCAATACAGCATGCAGCTAAAAGTGTACGGCAGTGGGGACGCTTTTTAGTTACTATATAATATGTATTTATGGCTGTCCTTCTCCACGTTCTTTAACAAAATATAAATGGCTTCTTTAATAACGATAATAATACAAAGTTGTTGCCTTTATGCTAATACTCTTGAAGTACGATTTCCTTCAGCGTGTGCAAAGGTCAGGGCTCTGACCTTTCATAAACTTATGAAGACATTTTAAGAGGAAAGAAACTTCAGAGGAATAGATTAAGTGGAACAAAGGAACTTTCCATCTGCATAATGTAGCGAATATATCAGTGACGTTTAACATTTCCAGACATTCGCTGTTCTTAGTAAAATCTGACCACGCTAATGATTTACTATAAAGTTTTGTTCATCTTCATGGCCCATTTCTATTGAAGAAGCAAGAGATGAATATGGTAGCAAATGAGAGAGAAATGGGTGAAGGAGCGATTTGAAAAAAGAAAGTTTCCTCAAGAGTTAATGTGTTCGCTGGCTGACTGCCTGATGAAGACATGAGCTTGTCAGTTATGGCTGCCCGCAAGGATTCCAGGCTGTATACGACTTTAAGACCCATGTTGCACGACCTGAGAACATGGCGCCCCTGCCGAGGAACGCCCCGGCCTCCTGCCTCTTCCAACACTTTACTGTACATCAAAAGAGTACTTTATGATCTTCAATGCCGCTGGGGGGGACTGTCAACTGTGGAGAAGCCGCGGTTTGCCACGATCTTAATGCCAGCTGTGGCGGGGATCTTTTTACGGAATTGTTTGAGGGCAACTTTCTGTTATAAATATTCATTTATGAAAGAATATCTAATACTGTACAGTGTTTCTTCACATTTTATTTTTACCAAAAGTTTGATGGGTAGATACTTTTGCAGATAAATATCACAAAATAATACCGAAAATGATCATTACTCCATAACATATAATGTTTGTCCCTGATGAATGTAAGCAGATTTTGGTCAAGAATATTCCGAACTGTTGCAACTACCTAAGCATACTGAACAAAGGATTTATAGAATTTGATGTGTGGAACACAGGACAGACAGATGGCTTATTACCTGCCTGTGTTTAGTACAATAAAATAGATTAGTAAAAAGATATAAATCATCGGATTTCTTTTCTTCTAAGATACGCTTATTTCCTAATCTTAGAGACTTGGAACCAAATTTACGGTTTGCGGGTGAAATATTCAACATGGCTCTGGAGAGGGCAAAGTGACCTCGGTACGAGCCCTCAATAAGGATTGGAAAGGTACAGGTTAATTCCGTTAAAACCTCCGTCCACTTAAACAGCCAAGTTATCACAAAAAGGTAAAGTCTTACAGTTTCTCAACAAGTCTTTCGGGATGACATTGCAAGCCCCACGCACTTTTCTATCTAACAGTAGACACTGGTACCCATATGTAACAGGGGGGACTGATAGGCAGTAAACAGGGTGCGAGGCACAAAACTAGCAAACGGCACGAACACTTAGCACCACTCAGCCACAGCACCCACTCCAACTGAATGCGGTGGTGTCTCCTTATCACTAAGTCTATAGACTATACATATATGTACAAGTTCATGGAATAACAATGCGCCTGTAGCGTCCTCTATGTTACGACAGCTCCTCTTCTTTGATTCAGGGGAGGGGTAAGATTGGAGGGAAAAGAAGAAAGTTACTGTTTGAAGATTCTTGTACTGGTTCTAGGACAACTGAACAGTGACAACTGAACTAGAGGACATTTGAACCAGTGGGCAATTAAACCTGTGGACAACTGAACAAGTGGACAACTTAACCAGAGGACAGCTGAACCAATGACAACTGAATTAGTGTACAATTTAAGCAACATTTATCAAGAAACGTTCATCTATCTATAAACGAAAAATCATGAATCATTGTGAATGCTGTAGAAAAAGAAAATACAATAAAAAAAATGTAAACCGGTTAATTTAATCACATACGGTACACTACAATTTCCCTATTTACACAACATGCATATTAGCTATTGCTCGTAATTACAGGAGTTCATCTAGTTCACCTGTGTACATCTTTACTTTAGTGGCGAGTTGCTGTGCGAGTTTAATGCACTTGTTAGTGGGTGCACCACACTGATGTACTAAAGCATTCTGGTGCACCAGACGCTGGGACATTGATGTTCCAAGCGATGCTCTTCAGAAACTTCCACATGGTTGGGTATGCACATTGTAGCACCTTTCACAACAATTTGTGGTTTTTGGAGCACAATCTTCTGAGTCCTCGAAGTGGTTCCAAAGGTTGATAGGGAAACGGGGATCCCTTCAATGTCCACCAATCTGCATGCCTCAAATGTAAGTGGACTCAAAATATCCCACCACTTCTTCGACTTCTGGTTCCTGAGGAAGGATGAGGGCAAACTCTTCGAAAACTGGTATGCCATCATCTTTGGGCACAAGTGCCAAAGCCGACCCCCTTAGAACAAGACCAGCGAGACACCCAACAATGAAATAAAAATCCTACACCTGGACAGGATTAAGACGGTGACACAGACTCTCAGAAAATCTAACCCTTTTTCCTTTATCTAACCAAATACCCTAGCCAAATCCCTGATTAACGTCCAACAAAAACCAATCCCCAAAGACATATGAGTATACAAAATCCCATGCCTGGACTGTGACCAATCATACACCAGTTTTACAGGAAAATCACTTCCCCCAGAATTAATACAACATAAATGCTCAGTTAGGTATGGACAACAGAGCTCAGCTATTTTTAACCATAAAAATAACGATAACTGCAGAATAAACTGGAATTTGTTATGTATAATTCATAGCAGCAAATATTGGTACAAGAGCCAGATGTCAGAGTCGGCCTTGATTAAACAATGACAGGTAATGAACATCTCAAGGGGCACATGGGATTCAGATATCATAGATAAAGTCTTCCTTCAACCACTGCTTAAGAAGATTATGGAGAAAGTATCAACCGGGGTGACCTAGTTAAGTGGCTACCTGTGGATGGATCTCTTGGTTTATATACTGCCTTTTCTGTAACTTTTCTCATTCATTACCTACCTGAAGAGAGAGTCAGCATTCTCTGAAATAATAGTACTTACTTTCTATATTTTGGTGTTTTTATGGGGTTCTTTTATTAGATTATGTATGTGAGTATAT
This sequence comes from Macrobrachium nipponense, assembly GCF_015104395.2. NCBI lineage: Eukaryota > Metazoa > Arthropoda > Malacostraca > Decapoda > Palaemonidae > Macrobrachium > Macrobrachium nipponense. The sequence continues at coordinate 54,318,867 of NC_061099.1, read as the reverse complement.
ATGAAATTAATATATAGTTCATATGCAATAAATGTAAAAGGCTACAGCATTGTACTGGGACTTTCCTAGAACAGCGCGTCAATACGTCAAATGGAAGACAGCAGAGAAATTATGTATATATAAATCTCACGCTCACATCAGGATCAAATCCATGTCTTTCAATTAAAAGACAAGAATACTGCCAACCAAACCACACAAGTCAAAAAATAGCTTGCCCAGGGAAAACCTTAGGCACCGTGGTGCTTGAGTTCCAACTTCTTTTATGACTTGTGTGGCTTGGTTGGTAGCAGTCTTGTCTTTCAATTACAAGACTTGCTTCGATCCTGATGCAAGTCAGAAATTTTTTTCTGTACCACATGTGGTTGTGTGTTGATATTATTCTGAACTGTTCGTTCGCTCTTAGAAAATGTAGTTAACACTAAAAAAATTGGTCTTAAATGGAGGACAAGAGATCAGAACAAAAGAAGAAAAAACTACTAGGGCAGAAGGCCGATATTACTGAGGAAGGAAGAATTTACATAACAGCTGGACTTTAGTTTTAAATGCACAGTATTTACATTAATTTACAGAGGTCCAGGAGACTAATAAGGGGGGTCGATTGGTCGATCCACCGGAAACACATGGCTGGGGCAACCAGACACGCTGTTCAGAAATTTGCACAAATGGATTGAAAATGCAAGGCTTGCTCCAAGGGTTTCATATTTCTACCACAATCAGGCACGATGTTTGTCTGCAAAGAGATGGGACACTGGCATAAGGTGGAGGGCACACGAGGGCGAACGTTACACACTACCTCCTTTCAATCAAAACCTTACAGGCCACTCAGGGGGGAGTGAAATGACTGGGAATTTACACAAAGAGAACTATTTCGTTACTTGAATTTACTACGGGATGTTTACTAGTATCACAAGGGGAGTAATCACAGAATTGAACCCAGATGTGGGGAATGAGAAACTAAACAAAGGAGGGGGGCAGTCGCCTTGGAAAAATGGAAATGAAATACAGACAAAGGTAAATCAATAAAATACTTGGGACTTTCCCAAAGAGAACAGGGGGAGCAGAAAGGGGAGGAACGGCGTCTGCAGGGCGAGATTGCAGGAGCGTCTGACCTCTCTTAGGTCTACCACTCTTCTGACCCTTTTTAAAATTTTCTCCTGGTACGGTCCAGGCTCTTCCCTGTGGGGGATAATTCCGACACCCAATGAGAGAAGAGATAACTTTTCTAGAGAAT